>NW_015115397.1:44277-72682 GCF_001443285.1 Poecilia latipinna
TCGTCAGGCTGACAATTGAACCACCCTATGAAGGTTTTCCAAGCATGTCTGTGACGGAGGAGCCGTCACGAGCTGGGACTTAATTATGAGTCCGTGTCAACATGCGTACACATATATACATAAACCTACACAATCGCTAACTAACTTCCGTTCCAGCTTAAACTGACGCGGTTCATCGTGGGTGCACACGCGGTGTTCCTGCTTCAGTTTGTATCCATCCTAACCCGTTTTCACTTCCAAACATTTTCCCAGTTTTTGTTTACAAGCAGAGTTATTTCCGGGTGTGGCGCATCAGGAGTCAGGTGATGACGTCATCGGAACATACCGAGTGTTCTCTATTAAATTGGTTATTGTATTTTTGATTACAAGTTCTATTAAATTGATTGTTGTATTTTTGATTACAAGTTTATTTATTTTCCTTATTATTATGATCTGTTTTGTATCCTTTAATAGTTCATTTGAGTTAGAAGTAATTGTTGGTTTTGTTTGCTTGATTGGTCTTTCTGTGGGCGGAGCCTGTGGCTTTAAAAGCAGGGCTCTGCGCCACAGGGAGGCAGTCTGTGGCTAGACTTCTGCCAGATCACAGTGAAGGTGATGGACTTTTACCTTGAAGGTACTGTTGTTTTGTCTGCTTTTAACCTGCTTGGACGTCCCTGTATGTGTATTTTTCATCTGCCACCTTTTGCTCACTTGAAGAATGGAATAAACCTCACTAAAGTGATCTCTGGCCTTGGGCAGTCATTTTTTTGTTTGTCCAAGCATAAGAGAACCCCGTCACAGTCTAAAAACTATTTTCTGCCACCAACCAACCAAACTCCCATGTTTGAGGCGACATAGGGTGGGTAAATGAGTTAAACCAGTTCTTCACCATTGGACCCCTCCCTTCACCCCAACCCAGTCATCACTGCTTCAACCCATCTTATCTTCAACCCCCTCCTGCTTTTCATTCAACAGCTTCACACCTCTCAGCTCTCTGCCACCCCCACTTTCTCTGCATCAGAAGACTCCTTCCCATCATTTACACCTCCAAACACACAGCCTCTCTCTAATTCCACAACCATGTCACTCTCAATACTCCAGGTGAGAAACAAGCTGTGAAAGATCACTGTGCGAAACGCTGCAGGTCCGGATGGCATCAGACCCATGCTCCTGAGGTGCCGCACAGATCAACTGTGTGGCATTTTATTGGATTCATGTCCAACATGAGCCTGAAGCTGGGGAAGGTACCACAGCTGTAGAAGACCTCCTTTGTGATACCAAAGAGTGCACACCCAAAGGACCTCTGCAACCACAAACTGGTGGCAGTGAACTCACAGCTGATGACTTCCCGCTCCATGAAACCCATGTGATGGGGAGACTGGTCTTTAACCATTTTCACCAACTTTTGAGCTCTTTATTAGATCTGCCGCAGTTCTCCTACCAGCCTGTCGTCAGAATAGATGATGACATTGTTGACCTCCTTCACAGGGCTGTGATTTAGATGGAGCCTGGAAGCCTCTCTATTCTGAGATATTTTCTCTTTGATTTCTCCAGTGCTTTTAACACCATCCAATCAGGACTTCTAAGGGGACAGGGTGGAGCAGTCAGGGGTGGACCACCATCTATCACAGTGGATTCTGGAGTACATCACTGGTCTCCCATAATATGTTAGAACAAAAGGCAGTGTTAGCAATACTGGGGATCCCAAGGGAACTGTGTGGAAACTGTTCTTTTTCCACACACAGTGGACTTCTCCATCATTCCCCCACAATGACTAAACATCCCAGGAACTGACACTGACGCACTCGATCTCATGAAAGTAAATGGGAGTTCACCTAAAAGAAATACTAAAACACTGATGCTCTTTACAGAAAGGGTCAGAATAGGCTGAAAGTTTTTTGTTTTTTTTTAACTCTGCGGTGGCATCAGCCATCTTGTTGTCTGTTGGAGCAGCAGCTTATCTGCAGCTGGGAAGAAGTGACTCGATAAGCTCATCAGGAAGACCAGCTCTGTCCTAGGATGTCCCCTCAGACCAGTGCAGGCGCAGGGAGACAGAAAAACACCAGTGAAACCAACATCACTTTCCGGCAGTGTCCCCCTCCTGCCATGCATGTTGCATAACTGGAGAGCTCATTGAATGACAGACTGCTGCATCGTAGATGCACAAAACAATTATAGATCCTTCCTCCCAGCAGCTGTAAGACTATATAACCAGTAATGCTCCTCACAAATTCAAAATGGTGTTTACATTGCTGCTATTGTTTGGCCCCTTTGCACATTTTTGTAATTTCTTTTTATATTTTTTTTATTATTTTAGTACAAATAGAGAGCACAGGTTAAGAAAAAGAATTATCTCATGTCTTAGGATCTGCGTATGCTTTTTTTTACTTTTTACATTTGACCTTATTATGCAGTCTTTTTTTTTCTTTTTGTTGATAATTATGTTCATATTTGTGTTTTCATTTGCCTGTCACTTTGGGGATTTTATGACGAGGGACAAGAAAGTGTGTTTCTGTTCTATTGTTTTAGTATTACCACATTTAAGGAGAAAGGGAGGAATTCAATACTCCATTGCCATTTGCTACTTTTCTACTTGTCACAAAGCAGATTGCATTAAATACCTGCAGACACAAAGACTCCCGTCAAATCCAGCATGAGACCTTCTATATGCCAGGGGACTTTTATTTCCATCTCACCATCTCCAGGACCATCTACAAGAATGCTCTATAATCATGACGCATCAATACATTATTTTAAACACAATTGAAATTAATTTATTTGATAGAAGAACTATATGTGAAAGATATCAGGCATACATGAATACAGGGTAATATTAGTTCACTGACCAGGATTTTGTTGTTCATAAATTATTTATACATTTATTAAGCACCTATTTTTTTTGTTTCAATCTGCATAACAGCCAATATTTTTCTGAGCATGTCTTCTCTAGCCATTTTTAAATGTGGACAAACTCTGTTGGGAAAACGTGTTGCTATTTTCTGTGTGAAGTTTTTTTATTGAGCATGTCTGTCATGCCTTATCATTTTAAAATTGGAATCATTCACTAATAACTTTTAGTGCCAGCATTGAGCCTTTGCCCCTGGATCCCAAAACAATAACATCAGAAAGCACATGCCACACACCAAACGTGTAAAGAAACATTTATGTAATTAAAAAAAGAAAATCCATATAAGCTAACTTAACTGAAAGCTTTTAGTCGGAAGAAAATGATTGATTTATATGATCACTCGATTAGTAGTTATGCTCTCAGAGCAAGACATAATCAGTATTTATCTGTGTATTAGCCTGATCTTGCATAAAATAAAAATAAAAAGCATACTGATTACACCAAGTCATGGGTTAATGCACCCTCAGACACAAACTTAAAATAATACTACCCTCATCTACAGAGTATGTGGTGTCACAAAATGCTTAAAATAATATGAAAATGGATGAAAATGAATCTTTTGATATGAGCTTCACATTTACACGATTTCAACAGACTTGAACACCTGTGGGAGATTTTGTGGTTGGTTTGTTAGACAGTGCTCTCTACCAACAAATCCAAAACTCCAAATGTGGGAATATGCTTTGGAAGACTGGCTTCATGTTTTCTTAGTAGAGTTTGGAAGACTTGAGCAAACACTGACTAGGCATGTTCAAGCTGTTCTGGAGCACATGGCAGCATAATACCCAGCAAAGACACACTGAATGCTGTACACTGTTGTTTTTAGGTTTGTCATCTGTCTATGTCTAAAGCGCTTTTATGTCAAACTACATTAAACGTGATAAACACAAAGTATCTCTACTCCACATGCAGTTCAAACCAGATATGTGCATACCTTATAGAAAAATGCATAGCCATCATTATCAAAGTCTTACATTAAATCAAACTGAACACTTTCTGCTTCAAGTTGATTAAGATCAACAAAATAATTTATATTTGCTAAACACTATAATAAAAAAAACTATTTCTAAGTGTACATATATATAAGTCTTTTAAACTTGGGTTGACTGTTTTGAATATCGTCCCCCAAGTCACGGGGAGTAGACCCAATTGTAGTCTACTGATACACAGTAATGTAATGTTGCTCACCTTTCTTTTCACCTCTGCCCACAAATTTTATACAGAACTGACTTTGGGGCTTTGTGACACTCTCCTGAAGAACAGGGGTTTGGGTGTCTTACTGCAAGTAGAACTGCTGTACTTCATAAGGTAAAACCATGAAGAATGAATGTTATGTGGAGATTCCAAAACCCTGACTTTCTTATCCTTAGCCACTTTGATAATAGTTTGCCAATATGCTTTAGGTCACTATCTAATCGAAAGACTAATTTGTGTCCAAGCTCCAACTTCCTGGTTGATATCTTGAGATGTTGCTTCATCTCAAGATATGATTTCCTCACAATATTCTTTCTTCATAGTACTCTCTATCTTATGAAGTACAGCAGTCCTCCTTGTATCCTTGCAGTGACACACCCATACCCCTGTTCTTTTCACTTCAGATGTTTTCTCAGGTTAAAAGACTCCTGAATCCTTCAATTTCATTCAAATCTTGTCATTACGATCCAACACTTTAATTTTCAGTTTTATAAAAGCACAGGAAAGCTCTTCAAAGATAAAATCTTATCTGGCTTTTTATGTTCCTTTTGAAGTAGTGGCTTCTTCTTTACAGAGTAGCCGTTCAGTCCATAATGGCAGGACTCATTTCACGTATATAATGACACTCTCTGTCTAGCTTCAGCATGCATCTTTAGAAGATGTTTTGGTTTTGTTTGAAACCGCACATCAAAACACATTTATCCCTGGGACACAAAACTCCACTTCCTTCTAAACGAGTTGGGGGCTGGATGTTTCAGTGCTGATTATATTGAAGAGTAATTGTTTGAACAGATTAACCTGACACCTTCCGGCTTCTGGAAATTGAACCAAGGGATTAAGCAGACTTGTGGAGGACCAATTTTTGTTCCCTGATTTCTTTTGATTTTTTCCTGATGTCATACAAGGAAGCAGTGTGTTTGAGGCACGTGTTGAAATACATCCACAGGTATGTATCCATTTGACTCAGATGTTGTGAGTCACAAGCTTGAACTCCCTTGAGATCATCTGGAACTTTTAGTCAGACATCGAGGAAAACAAAGGTTTATTTTAAGAGTACTTGTGCAGTGTAAATTCATATTGGGTTTCAAATGCAACCTGTGTCAGGCTAGCAGCTTTGACGGCAATTGCAGACCAGGAAAAACTCTTCAATACAGTCAACACATCTTGGGTGGTAATTTGTAAATATAAGCAGGGCTCAGGAAGAGTAACATGGCAGGAGCATCTAGATGACCTGCTGATAATTTATTCTGGCCAAGAACACAATCTGTGCCTGTAGAGAATGTCCTTCTTTGTAAACAGAAAGATGGAAGCTGGTGTGTTTTTCAATCAGAGTGATTTACTGTTTAATGACATGCTTCAGCTTCAAGAGTGTCAGCAGCCGTCCTTTGTAATCCACCGCCCTCCCACATTCCAGTGCTGCTGTGGTGGATAGCAATCACAAGGAACCTTATCAGTGGGTCCTCATTTTAGAGGGCCTTAGGCATCTGGAATTATAATGTCAATGGTGAAGAGAGTTGGACCCAGAAAGGAAATGCAGCCAATCCTCCTACACGGCTTAGTCAGACAGTGTTATATCTTGGATTTTTAGCTGGCCAACTATGACGGATATTCAGTTCTTTAAAATCTCCTTTTCTTTTCTGCCTTTATATGGCCTAAATTAGCACAGGAATGTACAAATGCAACATAAAACTCACAGCTTTTCCTTTTTCCTATATATTGTTGCACAGGTTTAGTGATTCTCAGGACCATCTTGGTATTTTAGGAAATAAACGGCAACAAGAAAGCACTTTCTTTTCACAGGAAAAAAACAAAACAAAACATAAAAGCGGTCTCTTGGGATTCAGTTGTTATTAGCTGAGGCACATAAGGCTTGCATGATAAAGAAAGAAGACGACCATTGCTGAAGCCTGCAAGTGGTCCCTGGATAGTAGTTTGAGCACCAAGTTTTATATGGCGATGACATCTGGAAAAATGATACATACAGGAAGGTCTGGTGCATATTATCCAGCTGGGAACTTGTATGTGCAGGGGCAAATGTGTCATTAGCTTGTGTGCTTGAGGTGGACATTCTAAATCAATGTGCAAACAAAGTCAAGTAATTTGCTGTGAAGCAAAGAAAATTCAACACTAACATTCATTGGCTTTAAAGCTGGTTTTTATAATGAAATGTATGATATACAATATTTTCTATTTATTACAATTCCTGTATTGGCATTCACTTGAAAAAAATAAGGTTAATATTTCAAAGAGGACATAACAAATCTGCCTTTTTCCAGAAAGCTAAAAATATATGTATCTGCCATAAAGTATATCGATAATATTGCAGCTGTGAAGATTATTTATCATTCTATGGCTGCCGATCTCAGTAATACGTGGACAAAATAAGCAGTCTTTGCCAACAGACTGCTGCATTTATCTTTTGCTTCTTTTTACTTTTTATGACTGCAGTCACATGGCCTTAAAAACATGTGAAAGATACTCAATGAGGTGGTGAAAATGTGTGAAGACATGATAAGAAGATTTTAGAACAAGTTCATCCAGTCAATTTCTAAGCCATTTCTGGCCTTAGGCAAATTATTTGCCTTGGTTACAGAAAATAATACACTCATCAAGCAAAATTGCATCATCAGCCATGGTCTGTATTACCCAAAGTGCTACACCAGAATGTAGTAAATTACATTTTGAGGAACAGAAGTATGATTTGGGCCTCTAAATCTGGAGTATCTTGATGGTACACACAACAGTGAAATCAAAAGAAGCATTCTAGGTCAGGTTGTTACATAAGGTGTGGATGGAGCCATTTTTTTTCATCAATGGTTAAAATCCAGTGTGACATGTTGATTCTCATGGCGACAGTGTTTGTATGAATTCTGATACAGTAAAACAAAAGTAATTAAATAGTGAAGAGAACCTTATTGTGTGAAAGAATGACACTCACTACATAATTCTACTGTCTTTGCCAGTTATATATTTTTACACTGGAAACAATTACATGGACACAATAACAAAATGAGAAGGTCTCAGTTGCTTCTCCAGCGGTTTAAGATGTTCTGATCGTAGGACTGTGGGTTTTTTTTTTTTTCTTTTATGACGGCAGCAAACAACCGAGGGATTAACCAGACTTGTGGAGGTCCAATCTTTGTTTCCTGATATCTTGCCTGATGTATTTTTATTTTTCCCTGATGTCATACAAGTAACCAGTTTTTACAGTCTCTGCCTGTAAACAGGCAAATTTCTGAATTTGCCTGTTTACAAATTTAAAGAGTAAACATGCAGATAAATACATTGCAACTGGTGGACTGACATAAATTTGGAAAAATAAAAATATAATTATGGGTGATTGATGATAACTGAACATCTCCAAATAAAATAGTCAATGAAATGACTTTGGTGTGTAATAAAGTCATGCCTTACTCAAACAGTACAAAATAAACTAAAGGTTTTAAGGCCCCATTTGTTGATATTTCTTTTACCTCCATGTCTCAGTATTAATCTGGCAAGAGGAGAAGGTGCAATCCAGGGCTTTGTGTTACATCAGAAGCCCTCAAAGGCAAAATGTGGGTTGTTTATGACTCCAGAGCATAGAAAACTGGTAAGGGGGATAAAAACTGAACTTACATGAAGCTTTATCTGTGCTATGGTAAGGATTAGAGGACTGCCTGCCCACCCCCTGCCTGCACCACAACCTACTGCTGGTGTGCTTTGTCTCAGCAGATTTTAAACCCCTTCTGTCACTCAAGATGTACTTCATAATTTCAGTAGAATTATGTATAATATTTAGCTGACCAAAATTGCTTAAAAATACACACAATAACATAATTTATGCTACAGTTAGGACATCTAATAGGTAATTCTTTAGGATAGGAATGTGATTAATTATTATTGTTATTTTTTTATTAGAGTTTTTTTTTTTTTTTTTTTTTTTTTTTTTTTTTTGTTATTCTGTTAGCAACAAATCAACCTTTACAGTCAAGCAAGAGAGAAACGGACGGGACACATCCGTGTTGGATTTCTACAGTGAGCGAAGGAAAAGACTGAGGCAACCTGACTAACCTGGTTAAACAATGTATGTGCCGCACAGCTGAAACGGAGCAAGTTGGCCTTTGTGTGCATACAGAGCCTAATTGTTGGGTAAAAATAACAAATAAAGTAACTCTTTAAAGTAACTTCTCCTGCCATCATCAGAATTATTTATTACAGGGCGGGGAGGATGACCAGACCTGTGCTATAAACTGCCAGAAGAGGAGCCAGCTGTCCCAGCCCACGTTCTTATGTGATCTCTGCTTAGGGAGCAGGCTGCTATTCCAAAGCCTCATCTGAAAACAAATTAAAGAGGATTAGAGGCTGCCACTGCAGCTCCTCTCCTCTCTGTTCTGGGGAATATAGTGCCATCCTGGCCAAAATAATGACCTTCACATTGACTTCCTGTTACACATATAGGTAAACCTCAGCAAACACTGAAGTAATGGCTATAGCGTCAGTAAAAATGCCAACACAACAGGGTTTAGCTCCTTATATGCCCAGCTAAATAAATATCTGGCAATAAAGCTTTTTTTTTTTCCTGATCACATTAAATTATAATTTTAAGCACTGATAGGTCAGAGAGTAGTGCTTAAATAAGAATAATGAGACATCAAGATTGATTACATGAAAAGTAGAGACTTGCTTGATATGCTGTCAGACCTGCAGTGGCCCTCTTCATACTTTACTAATAATAAAGATGTAAAGTTGTAAAGATGTCAGCAGCACAATTTTATTTTCTAATTTTTTTTAAATGATCTCAGCTATATACGGGTCAGGCAGCAGGCTAGCATGCATCAGTATCTAGGCGGCCATCATTATGCATGGGAGATGTTCATGTACATGCTCTTATTTTTAATTTCTGTATAGCTGATTTTTTTTTCACATTATGTTTATGAAAAAGCACTTTATAAATAAGCATACAAACAAGCTGCTGTTCTGAAAGCTTTAATTAATATAATCAGCCTATATATAGCAATACTATATATGTATATAAATCCAGCTGTTAGCACAGCATGCACCATTTATTTGTTCAGTTTCAATAAACACTGTTGCCAGCAGTCAAACAAGCCATTTAGAGTTTTCTATTATCAAATCTATTTTTGGAACTATTGATTTCAGCCAATGATTCGAGTCTAAACTACCAACGTCGTCATGTTTCCATTTAGGAAAAATAGCTGCCCATCCAAACTAGCATGTTGATATCCTGATTCCTTCCTGGTGCAATAGACTGACTGTACCAGCATGTTTGGAAGTCTTCTTGCTGAAATAGCTTGAACAGACAGCAAAGGGTTGGTATAAAACAGTCAAGAGGAACAATTAAATGATTTTACAAAGACTGGCTACACTCCACTCACATTTGTAAGCTGTTTTATTTTCTTTATCTTTTATTTACAGCAACATGCATATAATTCATAATGCTGTCATTTTAGGTTTCCTTGCGCTTCTGACTACTGACTGCAAGGACAAACAAATGATTTCCTTTTTTCAACCTGCAGCTATTTCTTTTCCGTCACTTTCTTGCCTTTTAGACAAAACCGAGCCATAAAGTCAGCTGTCAGGGCAGGAACATCTCATTATAGAAACATTATACATTTTTATTGAGTAAAATGATAAAAGTAAAAGTAGATCAATGTGAGTACAACAATTTGTTACAATGACAGGCAGGACTGTTTTATAGCGAGACCCATCAACAAAGATCTCTGATAGGTAATATAGCCTATTCTTCAAAAGCACTTTAGGTAACATTTTTTACAGTACACTTGATGAAAGGTATTGCATGCTTTAAAGGTGCAGAAATAAGCTGGACTGACTACTTTTTCAAAAGTCTGCCCTTCCTGTTGTATTGCTAAAAAAAACTGAATGCAAGGAGAGAATAACTAACTGGACACAAAGTTTCTCTCAAAAAGCACAAGAAAGAACAAGTTAGTTTATCTAATCTCACTATCTCATTTATGAATTATTTATGTGTTGTCCTGCATTACATGTACTTGTTTCTTTCGTTCCCTCATCTCCAACTTGAACATAATGTATTATACAGAAATAAAAAACCAAAAACAAAAATATAGTTGCATTTATAAAAGAAAGTGAGTGAAATACGAGAAAGATCAATATCACTTGTCTTGAACAAGCGGAAGCACAAGGAATTGGTATTCATAGTTGTCCCTCCATTTTGGGTTGCATTTGTTACTTCGCTGCAGCCAACTGCAGCTCTTCCACATGCACATTCCCCCCTCGCTATGTTGTAAAAGAGATACTGTGTTAATTGCATGTAGCTGTGTTTGAGAAGGAAGAGGATATTAATGCAAGGCTGTATACAGGGATAGATGAATCACATCTGTCAGGTTTAAGCGATCAAAGAAGATGAGGAGTGCATCTATCTGGGTCATTTTAATTCCTGTGTACATAAGCTGAACTGGGTAACATGCTCCATTTAGTGAAATCTGAGGATCTGGGCAACCGTGAACAAACAAAAACATGACTATTTAAATGAAATCAATGGCTAAAATGTCAGGAATTTATGTATTTCATACATTTGATAACTTCATTTTTAATAACCTCTGATTAACACACTTCCCTATGGAAATGATAGTAGCATGACATTATATTCATTTTGTTTGTTGCTGTTCACCCAGTGACATAATCAGTCCAAAAACCCCCAAAAGTATCCCAAACATGTTCAGCAATATTTCGCAATGAATATTAAACTATGTACCATCAAAATGATTTTTCAGTTTATTTTCTTTATTAAACTACATAAATTTTCTTTTGACATAGAGCAGCACCTTTGCTCTAAAAACAAGCATAACAAAAAACATCCCCACTCACTTACATAAAGAAGATGAAGAGCCACTGCTGTTGAAGTTTAGCCTTGCAGTGCAATGCACTATATTACCCAAGATGTAACAAGGCATCGCTTGGGATTGGACAGATTTCAGAAGAAAATATTGCTTTCCCTAGAGACAAAATATAGAGAGGTGTGAAATACTATGTGTAACCTCTATAAAGGAAAGAAATGTCATTACACACTCATGCACTAATCATTTTGTTTTTGTTCTTGCAGATACTGCATTGTGTTTTATTTAGATATGTTTTCCTGATGTTTGACCTACTGATTCTGATTTATTTTACAAAGAACTATTAACATATAAAAGAAGAATAAACAATTGCATGATCTTTGATGAAGATAAGGATTTTGAATTTGTAAAGATTAATATAAATCTTCTATCAAAGTATATGTCCATGAAAAAGACACACACTTGAAAGCACATGCTGGTAGTTATTTGGTTTAGCAACCAACAATAATAGCAGCCCTTAGTTGGAGACTCCTTTTGAAATATTAAAGCAGAAAATATGAAAAAGAAAGACATATTAATGGCAACAAAACCTAGCTGTTTTAGACCCAATAATTGTGCAACGATGTGACAAAAAAATGAAAGACACTGACAAGCTCAGACACAACTGCTCTATAGCTGGTTGAATATAGCGGTAAAGTGGTTCATATCAAAATTGCTTAAAAGTTTCTAAACAACATCTTCAACAGACATTATTTTTGACAGCTGTTTTCACGCCTCTGAGAAGGCAATAATTATGTGTAGTGAGTGCGATGAGAGAAATTCAACCACAAACGACAGGTAAATGTGTCACACAGACAGTAGATGCTAAACGCTTGAATACTTCTTCAGTTTATTCTCATTATTTTATTTGACTTCTGCTTGTGCATGCAATTATGTATCTTTTTTTTTTTCTGTGTCAAAAATAATTGAGTTGGTTGCAAATTGATTGTATATCAGCTTGGAGAAGATAAAAAGAAGCATTGACATGCACACAAGCAACCATGTTAATTAATAAGAAGGTCAGGATGGCAGTTTTTTATTTGGGATTTCTGTGTTCTTGTATCTGTCCCTCATTGCTACAATACAGATATCCTTAGCTCGTTTTTTTTCATATGAAAAAATTTCAAAAAATACTTTCTAAACATGACTGAAACAGCAGCTCTATTTCCCCTACTTTTTTCCCTTGCGTGTTACTCTTGTTCTAACAATTTTATGGCTTACGCCTTGCAGAGCACACGATTGAGGGATCAGCTAATGTCTGTATCATACTGTGCATCTATGTTGTGTATATTTATTGCAGAAGCATCCATGCTGTAAATCTTATACAGGTACTCATAGTAAATGTGGCTGTTTAATCAGAAGCCAGTAGTTGTGGGAAGAATAGGGTGTTGGGAAGGTAGTGTAGAAAAGGCATAAAGCTAAATGATGGAAATCCCTGCTGTCAACCATTATCCCTGCACTGTGCATCTGTCTCAGTTTCCCGCTTTAGCAAAGCGTTCTAAATAAGGAACATCAGGGACATCCTTGGCAAAACCCTGAACTGGCTCACAAGGTCAGCTATCTCACCTCCACCCAGGGTTATCATCAAGGGGGCCTGGCGCAATCAGCTGTGAGCATCTGCACCTAGAAAGCCTATACTCCTGGGGCACCCACCATCACGCTTCAAACAATTACAAGAGCAGGGCCACACCGATGAGCAAGCAAATGTATTACAAAGAAACCCAAACACAAGTCCATGTTTCATTGGCTGCCACAGCGAAAACAAAGATGGTACTGATACAAGCATGTAAGCCTTTAAAAATACAACAAAAACCTGAAAAAGGTGGGATTTTTATACATCTGAACATTTCATCATTTCCTGTAGATTACAGGCTTACAATCCATATTTTTACTTCCAACTCGTCGTAAACATGATTGTTAATGTGCTTTGTGTAAACATATATGGAATCAGCTACTATAAAACCTAAAGCAAATCTACAAAAAAAGTTTTGTTGTTGCCACAGTCTTCCTAGCCTGAGCTAATTTTGAATTACTTGTCCAAATCATTCCCTTTTAATAAACTTTTATGAATTGACAGGCATTTAAGACTTTGAGTATCTACTGAGATACCAAAGTACAAAATTAAAGATTCATGCAAACCTGTTTGAATGACTTGACGTAGCCTTAGTTTAGTCTCACTTGTTCTGGTCATGTAGGGTAAACACATGATGTTTTGCCATTTCTAACACATGTATGTCTAAATGTGTTAGAAATGGCTGTTACTTTCACAGCTACAATCAGAAACCCATCACAGTCTCCATGGTAAATAATTAATGATTTTTAAATTATGTTTTTATGCAAATTACCATCTAAAACACCACTCAAGTGGTTAATAAATGGGTTAGTATTATGTATTTACATGTGAGCCAAAAAAAATCACATTTTCATCAAAGATGCTGAGATTTCTGCTCAACCACTGCACATCTGTAGTTGTACTTATTTACCCCAGTATTATAAACAAAAATATTGTTATGGTTTTATCAATACAGTTTAATTTAAATGTAAATATATATATATATATATATATTTTTATTTTTACAAATTTCTCCTAAATCATGTAGCTCAAAATCATGATGGAGATGATTATTTTCTCCAGCCACATTTGGACATCTATATCTTTATGTATGTGTATGTTTACCTTTTATTTGTCATTGCTTAGAAGGAGTCTTTTGAACCTTTAACATAATGAGGTTATCTAAGTTAATGACTTACCAGTAGTCCTAACAAAACACATTAAAACCGAAAGAAAATGTGATGTGTAAATTATTATCCGTTAGACTACATATTGTAAACATGTCAAGGATAAAATAGGGTATTCATTTAGATAGATGGGTACCATAATGGTAGTATAATCAATATGTCAAAACGTACAGCTTTTTTTCTGCAAGTAAACACTTAAGTTGTTTTCCGGCATTGGCATATATCAGAAAAATATCCATTCAAAGATTGCAGCTTGAATTTTTTGTCATCCTTGAGCCTTGATCCATAAATCATTCCAGAAATACAATGGTTGCTGAAAACTAAGCAGCTGTGAGAAACTGCTGATTATTCCATTTCAATGTAAAGTTTTCTAACCTATATTGATTTTCTCTTCTTTTGTCTGAAATATCTAACGTTTCAAAAAATAATCTCAAGAAGTCACTGTGCAGCATTTGTAAGGTACATTTTATTGAATTTATCTTTTGTAGTTGTATTTATTTATTTACTTTTTTTTTGGGGGGGGGGATTCAAAAATTATCATTATTCATCAATATTCTTTAACATTCTTATTCACTGCAAGTCCACTCTTCCAATGACAGGTAGTCATTTGTCCCAAATATATATATTCTTTTGTTGCTTGCTGGGTACAAACACTTGTGAGGTTTAATAGATTATTTTGTGAGCTGTCAAGTCCAAGGCCTGTTATAATGTGACAACAGCTCATTGACTTTTAATGGGATGTAATTTAAGCTGAAACTCAGTGTTTAGAGCAGCAAAGTGGAAGAAGACAGCAGAGTGATGCCCCCAATTCTGTTAGCTTGATATGTTTCCTTGGGTTTTAAATATGGCGGTCAGAGGTAAAGAACGGAAACGCTCAATAGAGCTGTAAATCTCATGAGGACAAGAAGGGGGGCAACATAAAAAAGTAGGAACTTGACTTTGTAAAGGAGGAGAGAGGCATCAAAGTCATTCAATACCAAGGAGACAGTTGCATTAAATTTCAGCTTTCAGCACATGATGACAGAACTGGCAGATATGTACGTCAGTCAGCTATAGATGTAGTTCATAAATGTACATGTTGCAATATAGATTTGTGACTTGTGGATGAACTGAGGTTTTTTTTTTCTGCTTGAATGAGGAGGAAAATGATCAAATCAGTATTTGTGTTAAATAGAAAAGTGCATAGAGCTGCAGAGACGGTATTAAAAAAAACAGGAGTGCATTGCCATTGCTTTTCCTGACATTCATAATGCCTAAAGGACACAAGAGCAACCAGTGTCCTCCTCCCCTGTCGTTTTATGACAAGCTTAGACACGCCACAATCTGGTGGCGCCCAGGTACCATCACTCCAGTCATTATCTTGCAAAACCCATTTCATTTGACCTCTGCAGTTGATGCGCGTTATTCATGACAGGAAGAGCCTCCACCCCGGTGAAGGAGACGGAAGAGCTAAAAAGAGCACCAGTGAGTGAATGACAAACAGACTGTGGAAAACAGAGAGGTATAAAGAAATCAAAGACACAGTCAAAGACATAAAAAACACTCAATTAAAGAGACAAAGTGATGAAGAGTTTAACAACTCAGAGGAGAAAGGTTACATGTAGTGAGAGGTACACCTTCATTAAAAACACTGGTCACCTTCAAAGTAAAATAAAATGACCGCAGCGTGTCCCCACCCCATGGCTAACACCCCTCTTGCTTCCTCATTAGACTGTAAGTGAAGCTCTAATGAGCAGGAAAAAGCCTCTGAGTAGTGGGCTTGATGAATAGACGCAAGAGGCCACTTTGCATCCCTATACTCAATGCAGAGGCACTGTCTCCATCTTTGTGATCCTCTAAAAAGAGCATTGTGGTAAGTCCTTCAGGACCAGTGGACCCCAAGAGACCCTAATTATATCATTCAAGCAATTAGTTATAAAGATGTTGTCATGGGCTGGCTATTTTGTTTGGGTGAAAGCCTCAATAGAGAATCATGAAGAAAAAGTATGGCGAGTTAGATATTTATATTCCAGAATGGCAAAACTATAAACTGGTTACATTTCCTACAATATCTGTATCTAAGAAACCTTTGTAGATTGGGTTAATATTCTGGGGACTCCTTGCTGGGCATAGTGAAACAATGTAATCCAGCAAAATCTAATAAAATATTGTAGTCTTGGAAGCTTATGTTATTTAGATTTGCCAACATTTTTCTTTAACCAAGCTGACAGAATAAAAACTGAGGGCATGACAAGCTCTGCACAATCTACAGCAGGTGTCAAGCTCTTGTATGAGAAACATATAGTTCAGTCCAAGTTTGCTTTTAAAATGTTGCAGAAGTACAGCTTTTCTCTTTGTTCCATGTTGCCCTTTCAGACATGTTTTGATGTCATTATCTTCTCTCCAAAACCTCTTTAAAGCTACCAGTCAATTGCAGCTAAAACACCAATTCAGTGCCAACTTTTCTGTTGACACTTTTCTGTCAGAGCTCTGACAACCTGATAAAAAGTTGAGTGCTTAGCTATTTCAAAAAAATAAATACATAAATATTGAGTTCAATCTGTGATGAAAGATGAACTCAATAAAAATAGTAATGTCTTGTAAAGAAAAGAATTTATATTTGTCCAGCCTTTTTATTTAGCCTCAAACCTCGAGAACTCACCGCCATGAATGCATTCAAGTTTTGATCTTGCATTCTGGCAGCGACTGAACTGACGACACTCGCACAATGTCAGCAGCAGCTGATGGCAAGATAACCACAGCTATCAAAATAGCAATGTTGAACACTCTTTGTATTTTTGTCACAGCTAAAGAAAAGTAAACAAGAAACTTACAGTACCATTTAAGTGATCTGCCACTTGCATATGTCAAATAACTGAAACTGTACTGCAAAAAAGATTTATAAATAAGAACTGACTTTTTCACAAGGATTTGAGTGCAGTTTGTTAAAGAACCATGCACTACACAGATTACTACTTATGTAAGTCCATACTTTATCAATTAGTTCCAATTTATTGTTTATTGTAAAGCAGGTAAATTAAATACTGAGCTATAATGTTTTATGTTGCATATATCGGGATGAGAGCAAGAAAGTTTTCAAACACATTTTATGGCATAATTTGGCTAACTTAAATATGTAAATATATATTTTTAAAATCTCAATAAAATGTTTCATAGTTGTACTTTCTAGTTTATTGAATGAATAAACATCACAATAATGATAATGGATAGTTTTTTAGTAACCCTGAATTTTATTTCACTGTCTGTTGAAAGAAGGTTTTAAATGAATACTGTTTAATAATAATTATACAATAATACTACTATATTGAATCATTTTAAATTAATTGTTTGAATGTGATTGTTTGGAAGACCTTGGAAACTCAGCTGATTGTGAACTGTGACTGCACCCAGAGTAAATATTGTAGATTCACCAAGGCCTACAGGAACCGGGGGAACAGAGGTTGCTTGAACTCTGTGATAGATTAAGCTGTCTGGTGCTGCTCATGACTCATATAGAGTAATCATCATTTAGAACAACAGTCCATAGCATATAACAATTGGAAGCTGAAAAATTACCAATACAGCAAATAGCTGTAGTCAAACAAAGATTTATCAAACATCTCAGTATTACCATCTCATATTACAGATGTACTGATAGAGACCAGGTTGACATTATATCCATAACAGTCAAAGCAGTAATGTGTATTTTATGCTACTTGTCTCTTGTTCAAAGTGTTTGGCTGAGTTCATAGAAAGACCATTTGAAACGGGTGAAAACTACCACAGTTTCCTTTTCCCTACATTCCAAATGCCCTGGCGTGCACAAAGTTTACATTAAATGAACAAATTAACGTAATGAAGGGATAACAGATCATTGCAGCTCACCAACAGCTACTATCCAAAATAGCATATGCAGATCCCATGTTTGCAGATCAGTCAGTTGGAAACAATTATCCAGCCAGTCAGGATTCATTGAAAAACCAATGGCTTTTTCAACACATATCCAGAGGTCTATTACGATAACCTGTTTCTGATGGCACAAAACATAAAGTGAGCAATCTGTAATTCCGGAATACTGCTGGCAAAACCTTATGTGCCCTCAGTGCATGCAAAGCTTTTCCTATATTTTCAATTCAAGCTGCATTTCAAGGTGCGAATATAAATGTAATGAGAAACAGCAGGGCAGCTATGATAAAACTACATACTTTAAATGCTGTCAATTTACCACTAAAATTGATTAATTGAGTCATTTGACATGCCTGCTCACTTGCCAAAAAACTGCTTTTTCGTTGCGTCTCCAAGGAAATCACTCTTAAGTAAAGTTAATAGGCTGGAACACTGGAAGTTAGTGATGGGAGACCACACGTAAACGTAAGCGAATCAATCAGACTGTATCCTTTGTCAGTATTGGCTCAGTTCAAAATACATAGACACCGATGCATTCCATTGTGACAGACGGACCTCAGAGTAGATGTGATAATTCCTATGGGTCAGCACAGTGGTCATATGCCTTACAACCACACTCAGCGACAATCTAGATTGGGTGGCAGTCACAGTGAAGACAGGATGCCAACACAAGCACAAATTTTGCCCTTGTGTGCACTTCATACCTATGTCAGCCGTGACAGCCACTCCACGTATTTCCTCTAATGAGAAGCCTCAACACCAACGTGTCACACATGCTAGAAAAAGTGAGAACAGTGAAATGCATGGCCTTTTCTGACTTATTTCTTTGAAAACTTCACATTTTTCCACTTTTGAAAGTGAGTTTTTGAAGGTTACATGTCAAAAAAAAAAAAAAAGTCAGATGTTTTTGAGGATTGCTAGACAATATTTTTGTGTGATACACACGGATAAGACAAAGACAACAAAAGATAAACATAATCAATTAAGACTAGGTAGATATTTTCAACAAACGACTGAAAATGTTATTTAATAACAACAGTTATTAAATAAAGGTTATAAGCAAAAGGTATAACCTTTTGTCTTATTTTGCTTCTTAGTAATGTGAATTCCTACAGTGAAATCATGTTTCCTGACAGATTAGCCCCCTCCCAACAGGTAGCCATTTTGGTTCTACTCATTCTAATTTTAGCATCTGCTAACACACTTCTCAAAAAATAGCATAACATTGGTACCAACACATTAAACAGCAAATTTGTTACAAGAAAATAAACATTCTTACTTAGAGCAAACTACTTTAAATAAGGAGGGATGCCTTTAAAGATTTCCTTTTTTTTTCAATTTTACTGTCTGCTTTTTACAGTATAAACAGTACAAGCATTAAAAATGCATAGGTGTTTGGTAGGCAACAGGTAAATACTATGAATATATGAATCCTCACTTGGGGTGTATTTCCATAGGGCAAATGCCTTGAGAATGAAGGAAATCTTTTTCAAAGGTGTTTCTAAGAAAGCCCCTTTTCTTCAATCTGTCCATTTTAAGAGGGAAAGCAGGGGAGTGGTATTGTGGTATTTTCCAGGCACATAGTGCCATTTTATACCACAATCAAGTAACTATGTTACCTTCAGTTGCAATGAAAATGATGTATATATCTAAAACAACTTACCTTTAAATTTAGCTTCACATCATAGCTTTTTCTGACACCTTGAATTTGGCCTCTGTCTCTTTATGAACCTTTCTGACAATCACCCTTCAGCATGTCATCACATCAATGCTTCTCCTACCACTGTTACATGATATCATGTTGAGAAACTTCATGAAACCTTTGGAGACGCCACTTTTAAAAATTCTCAAGGCCCAAGATCCTCCAATGTTTCCTAACCCTGGACCTTAAGGCACACCGTCCAGCATGTTTTAGATGTTTCCATACCTTAACACACCTCCATCAGCTGATTACAGTCCAACAAACACCTGAGCTGCTAATCAGCCATCAATTGAAATCAGCTGGACTGAAGCAGGGAAATGCCTAAGATGTGCAGGACAGTCTACCTTGAGGTCCCTGGCTGGGAAGCATTGGCTAAAAGAAAATCAAAGTACAGAAAAGGTGCAATTTCGTTCTTAGAGAAACATTTGTCTTCTTGCATTACACGAGGAACAGGAACACTTAAGCCTCAGACTTAGTTAGACAGAGTGTTTCCACTCTTGTTCTCATTTTATGAGCGAGCTGGAATATGTCAAGTCCTGCACCAATTTAATCTGAACACCATGAAGACGACCAACGTTCTTGTCAACTCTGATTTTAAGATCATAAGAGTGTAGGGAGTGAAAAATACTGTAGGTTATAACTGTAACCTCAGCATAATCAAGAGCACAAACTATGTTGTCATCTGCAAATGAGATTGCTCTCAAACTGGTTACCATCAAATTTTACACATTTGTTGGTGTTCAAAAGTTATAATGCATAATGCAGGCGTTCACCTGCATTATGGGATTGAAAACATCATTGAGGAAGATTAGAGATATTTCATCTTATTGGCACCTACCTTTATAAAGAATTCTTCAGAAGAGTTATGCCAAATATGAACCGGACTGGTTAAACCTTCAAAGGCTGAATTGAAAAGCTCATTTATCTTTTGTGGCACATGTTCTGTTTCTCCACATGGTGGTCTGGTCAACACAATCAAATGCATGCATGGAGTCCTTAAATGCAAGGACCTGTTCTCTCATCAGCTGACAAAGGAATTTAATTTCAGCTACCCTGTTAAGTTCAAAAACCATCTTCTTCCTCCATGCTGGGTTTCTCTTTGTGTTTTTAGAGCCCTGATTGAATAATCTTTCAAAAAATGATTTTGATGAAGGGAAGCAGGCTAAAGCTGTTGAATTTCTTAGGCTCTCCATTTTCATCTTTCTTGTAGATGACAATAATGACGGCCTTTTTCCATCTCATGTTGATTATTTAAAATTAATTTTTACATTAATCTGTGTTGCTTGTACTCAAGACAAACCATGTTTCTAAATAGCTCTGTCACAGTATTGTGTTGTATAGTGTAAATAATATAAGGGTATATCTCAGAAATTTAGAATATGACTTGTAATGAGGCTTTTTTTTGTCAGATTTAAAGTATCTTTAGAAATAACATTAAGCAGGACAGCTTACATCCAATGTAAAGGGCTCTGTGTTAAATGTGTATTTTCATACTGTAAGCTTAATTTTTTCACCAGTGCTTACACTTTTGCTACAAGTACTTAACAAGAATGGCTTCTGATTGGATTAGTTAAATTACATTCCGCACTTAGGTTGTAGACTTGTTGCTCATAAAATGAAGACACCTTTCAACATGGCTGGCCACTGGTCCTCATTATCCTACGTACAACATCGACTACCATCTCAGCCTGCATTTTCTAACTCTACTTTTAAAGTCAGCTTGAGTTCATGGCTGCCTGTGGTAATTTTTTTTTAAAAGTCACATTTGTTGGAGTTAAAGGCGAGTTTCAAACACGCAACTATTTTTAATAGGGTGAAAATTTTAATCTTGCTTCAAGACAAACTCTTTCTAGCTCTCTTTGGCACAAGATTCCGACACATTTGTTTAAAAAATGTCTATCGGGAAAACAAAATTTCACCCAAATGTGCAGCACATGCCCAAGTTCAGGCACACACCTTAACTCTACAGCTTCCATTATAAATTATGTTTATGCCTTTAGCAATGGGTTTATAACACTTCGGTAAATAGAGATCATTCGTAGAGTATATTGCAGACACTTAACTGTGTGTGTTTGTCTACTGAGGCAAAGGTCGGGACCGCAAGCAATGTCTATTTCTACGCCAGATTTAGGCATATATTTATTTAAAAGTGAAAAGTTCATCATGGGAAAGAACTTTTAGGTTTTGACTTATACATTTGGCTTCTGGTTACTGGCTTCAGCAGTTAAGGTTGCAGGTTTGTCTCAGACAGTTTTATTCAATTGGCAACAGCTAGCAAGACACTTCATATCAAATATGTGCTCTCCTTATTATTCTAATGATCACTGTCAATTTTGATGGATTAGTGTATGCATTATCGACCTGAAAATATGAGAGAGAGACAGTCTCAGCATGCTTCACTGAAGGAGCAGTTTGGTTTTATGGGCAAACCCATTAGGCACGTTAATCAGGATAAAAATGTCTATCTCATCTATTTTCAGTGGCTGACCGCAATAATGACTCATTAAACAACGTGTTTCAGAAAAATTCATCTCCATCTTGGCCCAAAGACATTCTGAGATCATTCTTATTATCTTTTGTCCTCCAACATAGAGCAGAATCAGATGCAATTTTGAAGACATCTGCCAAGAAAGATGGAGAAAGATTAAACAAATGAAAAACATGTTTTAAAAGGTTAATCTGGAGGTAAGGCTTTGTACTTTATCTCCATACTAATTGTATTCATACTGTATCAAGTCATGCGCTGTCTCTATTTTAAACTTTGTTATATTTAATTATATTTTTAGACATCTGGTTCAACGGATGATGTGTTTACATGAAAAGAATGCCCCAGGCACATGGGTTGGTTTCACATACAGTTTTTGTAAACATTTTTCCTTAACCCTTACTTTACTGCGTCATGACCTAGATATAACGAGTGATTTTTTTTTTCACATTTTCACTGGGTCTCCTATAATTTTCTGAAACTGTTGTTGTACCATGGCATTGGTTTTCAACATGAAATTAAGTTACGTGAAAGTCAAATAAATAATGTATGAGACTGTGAAAGATTCTAGCAGCAAGGTAGCCATGAGAAATAATACTACGAAAGCACACGTTTTATATAAAAATGTAAAATAACACGTTTGCATTTTTTTTCCAAAAAGAAATTATTTCTATTACTGTGAAAATAATTCAACATCTAGTTATTGCAGTTATATTTAAGGTATCTGAATTATAAAATAAATACCTGCCAAATTTAGTTGTGGTTTTAAAGTAAACATGGTTACTTATTGTGCAAAATGTAAAAATTCTTTTTTATAGAAGTTTAAAAACAGCTATGGTGATGTGGGGCTATTCGCTTAGTCTCCATTCTAAGACTGTGTTTTTAGAGTTATAATTTGTATATTACCCTAATTAAAGAGTATATTTACATTGGACATTTTGTAATAACAGCTGGGGAAAGTTCATTAGTGTGTTATTCCTTGAGCCATCCAGATGAAGAAAAGTGGTCAGTATGCCAGAGTGGATGGTGTGGAATGAGGTTTTTTGCAGTTTTGAAACCAATATTTGAACTTGACTATAACAAGCCATACACTCTTAATTTCATTTCTTTGTTCCATGGAAAAGTTGACAATTTTTGAATAAAACTATAAATTGTTTACATGCATTGCATGTTTCATCTAATGCTGACATTTTTTCTTGGTTAAGAAAAAATGTCACAAAGCAGAATTATTTACATATTTTTGATGGTTAACAATATGCCTTGCAGTTTTATTTAAATGATGTTCAATCTTAAACTGCATAATTTTATTTCATTCAAGCGAAAAATCGGCAATCAATATGTCAAGCAACAGCAATGTCAATGAAAAAGTAGTCAAGTAAGTTTAACCTGGACAAAGCAAAAAACAGAAAAGGTACAAAATATTCATATCCAAGGTAGTTTTAATCTGACGAATGAGCCTCATCAAAGCACACTTTCTAGTTTGATAAATATGACCATGTTTTCAGCTTATTTTGTTTTGCTTTTGGTCTGGTTTAAATTTTTAATTGCTTTCATTCTGTATTTTGTGTTATTGTGTAATTCCTTTGATGTCTAATATACAAATATGTATTTGTAGGTCAAATTTACTGAAGCAGTACTCCTTTAGATGTAGGTTACCACACAGTTCTTGGGCGGTGATCAGTACCTGTCACAGCCAAGTAGCAGGACAATTTGCCAAAATAATCAACAGGACTCCTGGGAAAGTGATATCTCTCCATAGGCATGTATCGAGAGTTTCCGTAGAAACCAGTTTCCAAACCTCATGAAGGGTGGAGCCAATTCACTACTGTTAGCAATTGCATCCAAGTGTTGTTTAGGACAGCAATGAGAGCTAATGATTCTGTAAAATGTATTGCATTATGATGGTCCCCATCTTCATAGCTGTGAGCAAAAAGAAGAAAAGAACATCCAGCAGTATGAGTGAACCACCAGGAAAATGAATAAAGGGAGGAAATCAAACAGATTCTGTGGTTCGTGCTCATTCACTGCATATCAAAGAGGGGTTGTCAAAATGTTCTCATGCTTGGATAATGATAGACTTAGTTAATGCAAACTTGACATATAATTTGAAATCATGAGCTAAAAAAATGATCAAAGCTGCTGTGTTTCAGAGTTGATTACAGGTCAAAATCTCCTTAGTAAAGAAAAGTTGTAATTAAGTAACAAGCAAAACTGTTCTTAGTAATGCACATGCTGCAGAGCAGAGGTGAGAGGCAGCACATCTTTCACTTTCAAGTTTTGAGATGGTTTCCTGGTCACAGAAGATCTCTGCTGAAATGTACTGCAAAAGATAGTGCTGTTACTTCACCAAATTGCTTTTATAAATGTATAGACCAAACAAATAAGGTCTGACCTTTGATAGCTGTTTAAGACATTCTCTACAATGCCTGCACCCTTAAAACAGTTCTGTCTGGTGCGTGAGGTATTATGCAAAATGTCTTAATAGGGTTAAAGTGACACCTGCATTCAGGAATATCAAAGCATTTTCTAGCATGTGCTTGCTTTTTTGAGAGCATGAAAGCACTGTGGTGGACTATAAGTACCTTTATTATGTGCTCATTATGCTATAGTGTGCTCTTCTCACCTTTAATGAATACCATCTTGGCAACAGAGATGGGGAGGACCCAGCAATTGATTTTCATTCAGTAGGTGGAGCATACATCAGTTCTGATGGAAATGTCAGCACAATAGCCGGCGATCAGTAGATAATTTTTCAAAGGCACTGATGTCAAATGTTGCATCCATTTGTTTCCATTTTATGCATGGTACTGCCTAATGTAAACATCTGATGTTTAATTTAGCAATCTACTTCCTTTACTTCATGTTTCATTTGCATAGTACAATACTAAACCACCATACAGCAATTTAATTCAAACTTTGTTGTTTCAAAAGCAAGGAAAGGTCAAAAGGTTAAGACTAGAATGATGGTATTAACCATCATTCTAGTTAAGACCATGAAACAAAACACAAATGGAAATTATTTGCCCTTTGACCATAGAACATAAATTAGTTCTATGGCCCTGATAAATAAAAGAGTTTCCCATGATCCTTTTATGTACAAATGTGTTAAATAATTAGATATGGGAAGATGTATTGATGTGTTTAACCTCATGAGAGTTCAATAACTAGGCTTTGATATTTGTACAGTTAAGGGACAGTAAAGATGTTATGCAAAGATGCCTTGGAAAAGTCCTGTAAATCTCTATTGATTATCCATTTCTCACTGTTGGCTGCAGAGCACTTGGCAAGAGGTTGAGTTTGTCTGGGTGCTGTTCAAAGCAGAAATACATCTTGTGATGGAAGAGAGTTTCAGCTGGGGCAAATCTAAAATGGCAATTTGCCGTGAGGACAGACTACAAATCCAAACAGGAGTGTTTTGGCAAGACAGCACACAGTTCAGCCCACATAATTCCAAATAACACTCGGGTCTTTTAACGCTTTCAACAATGTGAAAAATTAAAAATCAAAAGGTAGTTCTTTATTAGATAGCGCAATTATTGTTAAATTTGAAAGATTTAGGCTCAAAATGTGCTTGGTATTCACAACTGTTTGACAAGAGCTCTTGTTAACATTAAAATCCAATTAACATAGCCATATGGAAGTGCAGGCATCACTTTCAGTACACTTCGATCAATAATTTCGATAATATTCAGTTAATTCAAACTCTAAGTTCTGTTTTCTCTTTATATTGCCCCTCAGCGACTGAACTGCAAGGGCGTCTACTACTTGCTCAGGTCACTCTGAAGAAGACCACTCTTCTGAATATCAAATAGTCTGCCTCTTTGTCACATGCCCTTTTCTTTGTCAGTGACTTCATACATCACAGTGTTGTCTCGGCAGAGCTCTTAGAACATGCATCTTATGTGACCACAGTTTTACAGTCTCTAACTGTACTGTCAGGACAGTGCACTATTAAAAATACTATTCTCCTGCTTAAGCATGCAATTAAAACCAAACGCCTACATTATGGGTTTCTTCAGTCCATTGGATTACAAAATAAAAATCTGCTATTAAAATACTGGAATGCTTAATGAAATGTAAATGTAAGACTTTTTACTTAAATGTACAAATACATATAAAAATGTAATTTATGATTAATGCATTTTTATTGAGTAAAAAAGGACGCTTTTTTTTACTCCCTAACTCGGACACCAGCGACACCTTTAAACTGGGAGAAAATAGTGTTTTGCAGTGTGACACCTTGTAAACTGTTTTATAGTCCAGAAGTTAAGATATGAATTTCTGCAGCTTCAAAAAAACATTTCTGAAAAATGTAAATTGGAGTTAGCATTGCTACCTTGAAGCAGAAGGTTCTGGTTCAAATCTTGGGAGTCTTTCTGCATGGAGTTTGCATGTTATTTCTGTGCATGCCTGTATTATCTCCAAGTACTCCAACTTCTCTTCACAGTCCAAAACATGCATGTTAGATTATTTGGTCTTTTTAAATTGCCCTTTGGCGTGAATGTGTGCTTGCCTGGTTGCTTTTCCTACTTGTCTTTGTGGTGTCCTGTGATGGACTGACCTGTCTTGGGTGCACGCTCACTCTTAGTCAATGACTGCTGGAGACAGATAGATACCATAACCCCTGAAACAATGGATGGATGGATGGATGTCAATTATGCCTGAATGAAAGATTTCAGAGCCTGTGACTGTTCATGTAATCTTTTGTACATTTGACAGTGATGTAACTTGTGTATTATGTTCTGCTAAAACAACCTCAGATCTCAGAGAAAAACACTTAATTATGATGTAATTATATACTCCCTACAAAAATATTTTAACAGTCTAATTGTGGCTAATTTCTGTATTTTTGACATAGATTTTAATTATTTGGATTTGACATCAAAACATGAATATTAGATCAACATTAGACTAAAATTTCAGACTTCATTCCCCGATGTTTGAGTCTAAAGCTGATGCACAGCTCATAATATACTATGAAACAAATTAAACTATCAGAACATGTGCCTGAGGTTGTTTTCCAGCAATGTCCTATTACAATAAATGCTGGTGGATGTTTACTACCAGCTGGATTTCACCTGTGCAGGCTACATTTACAGTTAGAATTGTATCCAATATAAAATCAGAGAGTTGTGTTTTTGGTTAAAAACAATCAATTATGAAGCTGAGAGAAAATGGACAATTAAATAGAAGTGCTGTACAAACACTGCCCCCAGCCAGGACAACCATGTGAAATGTTCTGAAAAGGAAAGCAAAAAAAACTGGAGTACTAAGTAAGAGATAGTAAGGCTGACTGAGTTTACAGACTAAAATCAATCAAACATGGATTTACCTGCTGAAAGTAAGACTGACAGGACTAAGCCATAAAAAACAAGCAACAACTGAAAGAGTGTAGGATAAAAGCCTGGAAAAGTATCTCAAAAAAATATTTCAAAAGTTAAGTGATGTTCCTGGTTCACAGGTATGGTCAACATTGTGTCATAAGGGTGCATATGTAAAAAAAACAAATGCATGCTTCATAGCCATTAGCAAAACACTGTCTAATTATAGCTTTTTATTATGACTTCTTCATTTTACCTCATTCTTCCAGTCGAGTATCATTCCTGTCATACACTGCCTTAATCTGTGGTGTTGCCACTTCATGCTCTATTATGCAGTTTTTCTTAAGCACTGAGCCCAGGTAAGTGACATACATTAAGCGCTGTAGTTTCAATAAATTTTTTATATCAAGGGTTTTTGTAGTGACCCTATTTCTCCATCCAAATAAGCCTATGTTCAACGTTATCTTGACACATAGTTGGTGATGGCACTGGTGAAGATGAGCCACATTAAACTCTGTGCCTTTTATTCTTCCAAAAGTCATCACAAAAGTTGTATTTTTGCAAGTCTCTATTATTTACTTAGCAAAAAAGTCCATTAAGTGTGTTACAGGATTTTTTTTTACACTTTTTTTGAGCAAAGTGGTTTCTTTTGAAAAAAGTTTACAAAACAGGTTTCAAAACGGCTTACTGAATTTGCTGTGACAAACCTAAGCAGCTATTGGTGCCTTGTGGTCTTCCTTCTTATTTCCAAGTGTTGCAGTATTGCATCATTCAAAGGATCCATTGTGGAGATGTGACAGGCCAAAAATGTGTTTGCGTCTGAAGGCATCCTGATGCTCCAGAGGGTTTATTTCAACTCCATTTCTTCCAATACTCTACCAAAAATGTGATTTCCCTTCACAAATACTGCTATTCTCAGAGTTGTGTATCAGATCCAAATGTCAATAGATACTTAGTGTTGCTTTAAGTTTTTTATATTCTAATGTTAAGCCTAAATGTTTGGAGAAACAAATCTGACTCGCAATTCTGCAAGATCTTTTGGAGATTTGGAAGTTCCAGAAGTGCAGTGAATCTTTATACATTTAACAAACATTTCCTTTTAGACAATGGTACTTCGGTACTTAATGGTACTTAACTTTCATTAAGTAAGGACACTATAATAATTAAATTCCACATGAGAATTGAAAATTCAGGGGCTACACAGTGGCACAGTTGGTAGAGCTGTTGCTTTGCAGCAAGAAGGTTCTGGGTTCGATTCCCGGCCCCGGTCTTTCTGCATGGGGTTTGCATGTTCTCCCTGTGCATGTGTGGGTTTTCTCCGGGTACTCCGGTTTC
>NW_015115398.1:0-9476 GCF_001443285.1 Poecilia latipinna
ACTAATCCTGGTATATGTTGGCTGTTGATATGTACATTTTTACTCACCTGGACAGGATTTTACTCTTCCAACAGCTTTAAGTCTGTTTCTGATGTGCAAGACTGATATATCTTTGCTGATCAAAATAATACTGGAAATTTCCAGAAGGTGAGAATTTTGGAGATGAAAGGGTTAATTATCTTAAGAATCTTGTGAATGATAATCTCAAAGTATTCCCAGATGTCAGAGATTTTCTTCTTGCTGGCTCCTTCTCAATCAAGCTTATTTGTGTAGAACATTTCAGCAACAAAGTTATAAAAACACAAAAATATAAAGTCATAAAATACACCATAATCAACAATTGAGAAAAACAGTGTCAAACATTATGTTTTGATGAGTGCCATCATCAAAATCATTAATGCACATCAAATATGCAGGCCATTTTCCTGAATCACCTCCTAAGTGCAGTCAAGTTCTTCAGAGTCATTATTTGACTCAGGTGTGTTGAAGCAGAGAAACATCTAAAGGTTGCAGGACAGCGGCCCTCGAGGCCTGGAGTTGCCCTGGGCAACTTGCCCACCCCTGCAATAACCCATGACGCAGCATGGTTCGTCACGCTTTTTTTTAAAAAACCGACAAGCAAAATGAAGCAGTCAAGTGACCTATGCAATGTGAGGTAGCGTTTGTTGCCAGTCACGTGAGTAAGATGACACAAGCGTCAAAGTAGGACTTCATCTGACACCCCACCATTTTACTCGGTACATGCCTCGAAGCCTGGCTTCAGATATCTCACTAGTCAATAGGCCTGGTTTACAACAATTGACAGCCACGTCAAGAACTTAGTTCTCCATATGTGGTTTGCACTATAACTTGGGGTGCCCACAGAAGAAATTCTGATGGCTTTCTTCAAAAAATGAGAAAACATTTAAAGAAGTGAAGTTATGATAAAGACCAGGGTTGTGCAGAGACCTTTGGAGGGACAGGGGCTCAAAGTTAAAAAGGAGCACATTGGACAAGATCTTAAAACATCGTACAACAACCCATATTAATCAAAAATCTAATATTTAATTGGATCTTACTGCATCGTTGTCATCATGTGGGGACAAATGTAGTTCCCAGTTAGATATAATGTTGCTGCTCAAGGGTTTCTGCTGCTGACAATGCTGACTGTATTGATCTTAGACTGTAGTTTTTAAACAGACTATAGGAGAGAAGCTCACTGATTATGAAATATGTTATGAAATAAGCAAATTTTAGTAAATTTGCAAATTTACTCAAAAATAAAAAAACAACCTAATAATATCTGAATGTTTAACCTTCAGAGCAATTTGACTGCAGACTGCTGTAAAGATCAAAAATGCTGACGGGGTTTAACTCTAGATAATTTTTTGATGATAGAAACTCTGAGAGATCAATTCCTGGTCCCAATACCAATGGGACAGTATGCCCCTGTTCAGGCATTTGTGCTGCTAAAATGTACAGCAACAAAAATGTATTTTAAATGTACAGTATAGGTATTTTTGCTGTCCAAAGTCATTGCTGGAGATATTTGGCTGTTTAAATGTGCTTTGTTGAATACAGAGCAAAATTTGATGTAATCACACATGCTCAGTAGAGTGAAATAAAAATTATTTCAATACTTTTGAAAAATTTTCTCTCTCTCTCTCTCTCTCTCTCTCTCTCTCTCTCGTATAGGGACAGACACAGCTTGGTCTGTGAACATTACCATATTTCCAACATGGCAATATTAAAATGTACTAACAGAATTTAACAGTCTGTGATTTAACTAATTTATACATATATTCAGTTGTTACTCGAAAAAAAACACATCTCTTTTATGTTGCTAAAAGTTAATTTGGTTTGAATTGGTGCTAATGTGCTGCCAAAGATCAAGTTAAGGGCAAACATACTGCATATATAAAAAAAATATGAAAAAAGACATGATGCTACATTGTGAAAAATAAAAACACAATAGTTCTTCTCAAAAGAAACTATGAATGTTGTGACTTCATAGACTAAAATGTTACTAGAAGTTCATAAGAAACATGCTGACATCAATTTTTGTCCCCTCTACCTTGAGAAGAAAACATTTGTTTGAAAATGTTTTCTTAAGATGATCTTCTAAAGAAAATAAAAACCAAATAGCTCTCTCCCTGCCACAAAAATAAGATATTAATTTCATAATTATGTAGGAAGTTTTCCATGTAATGACTTTCTGCAAAAGAAATAACTATCAATTCCTGTAGGTTTTGTGACTGAGATTTTGAGACAACTGCACCTTCTTTCAGCTGCAACGTCATTAATGTTTTTAGAAAGATTTTCAAAAGTGAGTATTGTACGAAAAATCTATTCCATCTTTATGTTTTAACATAACATTTGGTCTAACGGGATGAAAAGTTAAATTATGATATTAACGATTTAATCCTCTAAGTTTTTATACTGGCAGAACAAGGGTTTTTATTCACAACGGCAGAATAAGGATGTAAAGTGCGAGTATTGGGAAGACTGAGCGATACCAAGGCAAAGAACACTCAGTAGCTGCTAGTAGGCCCCTCCCGACATTTTGTAACATAGACCATAGATCTAAAACTTTAGCATTCGTTTATTGAGAATGATGATGCTATTAAATTTTACACGTTTAGCAGAGAAAATAAAAAAAATAATTGTACATTTAGGATTTAATTATGAAATTTACTTTGTAAAAGTGCAAAGAATCATCTTGATAGTTTGATTATGTTACCATGACTACATTATCATGTTATCTGTAATATTTGTGTTTGAGCTAGGTTTGTTCACAAATGCATCACAGCAAAAATTAGCCAATAATCAGTGATTTACTTTAAGCTAAGCCAATTAACCTTGGCCCCGTCTAAATCTATATTTAAACACTATTAGTGATGATGATGTTCTTAGTAGGAAGGGCACCCAAGTCAGATTCTGTCTAAGGCCCCAGGTTACCTTAGACCGGCCCTGTATGAAGGCTGCGCATCTTTCTGGTGGATGCTCACCTCCATCATATCCTGTCAGCTGTGGTGTGAACCCGCCCGGTAGCAACGTTAGGTTAAGGTGAAGCAAAGGGGCACTTGGGGCACCATCCATCCATCCATCCATCCATCCATCCAGTCAGTGTATCACAAAAGTGAGTACACCCCTCACATTTCTACAGATATTTAAGAATATTTTTTTATGGGACAACACTGACAAAATGACACTTTGGCACAATGAAAAGTAGTCTGTGTGCAGCTTATATAGCATTGTATATTTATTCTTCCCTCAAAATAACTCTATATACAGCCATTAATGTCTAAACCGCCAGCAACAAAAGTAAGTACACCCCTTAATGAAAGTTCCTCAAGTGTCAATATTTTGTGTGGCCACCATTTTTTACCACAGCTTCAGAGGTTGCCATTGGAATGCTTTTCCACTCTTCCATGATGATATCAAGGAGCTAGCGGCTATTCAAGACTTTGCACTCCTCCACCTTCCGCTTGAGGATGGTCCAAAGATGTTCTATTGGGTTTAGGTCTGGAGACATGCTTGGCCAGTCCAGCACCTTTATCTGCAGCCTCTTTAATAAAGCAGTGGTCGTCTTAGAGGTGTGTTTGGGGTCGTTATCATGCTGGAACACTGTCCTGTGATCCAGTTTCCAGAGGAGGGGATTATGCTCTACTTCAGTAGTTCACAGTACATATTGGAGTTCATGAAATGTACCTACTGCACTCCTGCAGCCTCAGACCGTGGCATTCCCACCACCATGCTTGAATGTAGGCATCACACACTTAACTTTGTACTCCTCACCTGATTGCAGCCACACATGCTTGAGACCATCTGAACCAAACTAATTAATCTTGGTCTCATCAGACCACTGGACATGATTCCAGTAATCCATGTCCTTTGTTGACATGTCTTCAGCAAACTGTTTGTGGGCTTTCTTGTGTGCAAACTTCAGATGAGGCTTACTTCTGGGGTGACAGCCATGCAGACCAATCTGATGTAATGTCCAGCGTATGATCTGAGCACTGACAGGCTGACCCTCCACCTCCTTAATCTCAACAGCAATGCTGACAGCACTCCTGCACCTGTCTTTCAAAGACAGCATTTGCCATGTTGGAACTTTCAGTGACCAGTATGAGAGAGTGTGAGCTGTACTAAAAATTGAACACACCTGCTCTGTATGCACACCTGAGGCCTAGTAATACTAACTAGTCACATGACATTTTGGAGGGAAAATGACAAACAGTGCTCAATTTGGACATTTAGAGGTGTATACTCTTAGGGGTGTACTCACAGTTTAGACATGAATAGCCGTTTACACACGCATACATACACACACACACACACACACACACACATATATATATATATATATATATATATATATATATATATATATATATATATATATATATTTTTTTTTTTTTTCCCAGGCTGTATAAAATATTACTGTTGATGTACTTACATGTTCAGTTGTAAGCATGGTCTGATGTAGCAAAGCACGTTTAGGTGAACCTAAACCCATGGAGGCTAAGAAGGGAATTTTTTATATATATATATATGTGTGTGTGTGTGTGTGTGTATGTATATATATGTATATGTGTTTGTGTGTGTAAATATTTTTCTTTGTTTTTTTAACTGACACTATTTCGGAAATATCTTCAGCTGTGTCATCGGTGGATATTCATGGCCTTCATTTCCCAGATTGCATCGCTTGTAGCCTTTCAGCCATATTGCTTTCACCTAAAGGCGCTTGGCTACATCAGGCCGTGCTTACAACTGAACATGTAAGTACATGAACAATAATATTTTATTCAGCTTGGAGCAATTTTTCTTTAGTATCCGAATTCTTAGATGAACCGCTCTTCTGGGACGAGTTCTTCTCTGTATAAAATTCTAAAATAACGTTAGGAACCCGCAGTGCAAGACATGCGAGAACCTCTTTTCTCTGTTGTTTTCTTTCTGTCACAGCGACACATTACACCCAAGACTTCTTCTTTACACCAAGGACCGCAGTTCAAGGTGCATCTTCTTGCGCTCTTTAAACAGAGTTAAAACTGCAAATTTGCGCCTTGTCCCATCTCAGGCTTGTTTTGTCCCCATTCAGTTTTAACATTCCGAAGAACAGCCACAGCATCATCCGGAGCTGGATGCTAGTTAGCTTTAGCCGAACTCTATAGCTTCTCCTGAAATGTGTGTGCTTGGTCTCATTAAAAGAATCAGAATGAATGTGCCATATAAACTGGTTTTATGTTGTTTTTTGGATTAAGATATCAACAGGCCGACGTCTGCATATCCTTATATTGCAACCAGCGATTAGAGCTCATTGGATTTCAATTGTTGACATAAATGAGACAGATAAAATGAGACAGAAAGCATAATTTATATCTCTCCTTTTGTCTAACTTTCAAATCTGTCAGATTCGTGGGGTGTTGAAAACTACTACCAAGACTTTATTCTTCAGTCTGTCACGTGTGTGGCAGCATGGTCACACATCTCCATTAGTCTGCACAGATCTTATTCACCTACATTCAGGTTGGTGTACGGCGTCTGATAAACGATATGAAATAGCTACTTTTAGTGGATCTTCGGTCAATTATTTTCCAGGTTCATAAATTAATAACTAAATGTTGATGGGGAGCATTTAGCCATAGCAAGTTTGGCGCCCGGTGCAAACAACCCTAACACAACATTACAACAGTTTCAACTTTGAAAAACTCCTAAATATTTCAGAATTGTCCCTTAATTTGCACCAATTGAATTACAATAAATAACAACCTGGATCAATTGTATCATTATCAAACATTTAATTCTATGTGTCACAATGGGTATTTTAATATGTTGTAGTACACCCATTTTTCCCCTTGTGCACCACCTAGATTTGTTTACCAGTTTTGGACCGACCAAAACCCCTCAGTGTCATTACCCTGAGAAATGATGAGATTTGATTAAGTGTAAAACAGGTTTTAATGCAGAAATTGATCCAATGTTACAAGTCATACAAATGGAACAGATGCAGAGTGACATTCACCAACCAGTGCTGGGCTCCATTCAGCAGACCTTAACCTGTTGTTCACAGGTTGTCATTCACAATGACAGGGGTGTCAAACTCCAGTCCTCAAGGGCCGCTGTCCTGCAGTGTTTAGATGTGCCACAGGTAAAAAACAGTGGAATGAAATGGCTTAATTACCTCCTCCCTGTGTAGATCGGTTCTCCTGAGCCTTGCTAATGACCTAATTATTCTTTTCAGGTGTGGTGCAGCAGAGGCACATCTAAAAGTTGCAGGACAGAGGCCCTTGAGGACTGGAGTTTGACACCTCTGTCACGAGAGGACCCAAATTTGGGTCCTCTCGTGAATAACAGGTTAAGGGTGGGCAAGCGAAGCAAAAAATTGTAGAGTGCATTCTGCTTTTATGAGAAGTCATTCTCCGCCCTCTCTAAAGGGTAGTGTTAATCGGTTTCATTTTTTTAAGTGTGACTGTCTCCAGTATTATGTGATATGGTTATGTAAGCATGCAGCAATGTGCATGTAAACGGATAAAAGAGACAGAGGAAAGACATTTTATCCATAAGAATATGTTATGAGACAGACAATCTGTGAAAAAATTTAGTTCCTGTGCCTTTTCCCAGTGCTTTAAAGTTGACAGGAAATTTGAAAATATCACGTGATAATTATGTATTATTGGAAGATTAATGCTTGAATACCGACTATAACATCTTAAAAAAATGCAAACATTTAAAAAATCTCAAATAAGCAATCCTTAGCCTGGTGGGGGCCCAAATAAAACCTGTTAGCCTGCAGGCTTAAAATACTCTGGGAGAAACTCTGCTGTTGCAAATGCTCATGCTACTTAGCATGGCCACTGTTAACGGTGGCCAAGTTGTTTCTCAGCCCATAGCACATTCAGCAGTTAGTTCATGAGGCTGACTGCTTGGCAGACTTGATGGTGATGTTGTTCAACAGTAGTAAGTAGAAGACAAGAACAACTGTGACAGTTGCTATGCTGCTAAGAAAAAATATAAGGTCAGGTTTTCAAAAGGAGAGAGAAAAAACAAGAGTGTCAATTTGTAACCCAGTTTTTCTCTGAGAGGTGAGTAGACTTTGTGAGAATATCAACCATTTAGGATAGTTAGCTTAGCTACAGGCTGTTTGCCTCCATTTCACTAGCATTTAAAAACGAAGGGGAAAAAATCTACCAACATATTCATATATTTAAGTTGTACCTGTACCTTTTACCACACTTGACAGATGAGTCAGTCAGCAGCAGCTCTAACCCCCATCTTAGGATAATCCCTCCACCTGTCCCAGTGAAAAAGGTGAATAACACTGTGTTCAGTGACAAGCTAGTTGACATAATTCCAGGGAGTCTGTGTAGATTTTTCCTGTCTCACTGCTCTTTTTGCAATTGCACAATAAAACAATATATTTTAGTGACAGAAATTCAAACAATCTTTATAAAATTATAATAAAAAACAGCCTCTTGTTAGTCCAGATAGTCCTGCCTTGGCTTGCATTTAAATTACAGATATCTGTTGCCACGTCCCTTTTGACCCATCCCCTCATAAGTGAAATTAAAGCTGCAGTATGTAACTTTTATTAACAAAAAGTACATATTTGTTAAGACTGTCAATATGTTGAGGGATTATGCGAGAATAATTTAATTAATTTGCCTTCTACCAGTGCTCTCTACAAACAACCAATCATAGACAGGAGGTGGGTTTTAGCACTATAAATTACAGTCTTTAGCTGTCAGTAGTAGGTCAGAGAGGAAGCTGGAGGGGATTCATCTTTTCACAGATTATCTGTCTCATAAAAAACTGTCATGACCAGAAAGCAAGGCAGTTACATGCCTTTAAATTTGTACCGCTCCAGAAATTGTAGCAGCAGGGGGCTCAATTTAATTTTTTGCCATGGGGCCCAAGTTTCTTGGTGGGTGCCCCTGTATGTGACCCAGTCATTAACCCATGTATGTCGTCTCTCAGTGCTGAAGACTGTTTTCAGGTAGAACCTACAGTTCCTCCTCAACATATTATTGATTTCTACTCTGATGTTTAGAGATATTCAATTGGGTCATTGGCCTTTCTTTATTTCTGAAAACCTCAAAAATCACATAATATCGTGGAGGAAAATCTGACACGCTTGTGTTTTGAATCCAGTCTGGGCTATTTTATTCTTCCATTTGTAAGTAAACTAGGATCCATTCTTTGAGAAAGACCAAATAAGCAATCCTGCCAGGCTACCTTGTCTTTTCCACACCAGCTTCAGATGATTATGTCACTGTCATCATGATTGTGCAACGTTGCATTACATGGTTAGCCACTCTCTGTCATTCATTTATTTGCTCTAAAATTAGGTGGCTGAAAAAGTTAGCTGAGGGAGAACTTGGTGAGAAGTTCTCTCATGAGAAGGTCTAATTTTCCTGGGATGAGGCATCAGAGTAATATGCTCCTATAAGATAAAACAGATTTCCAGAAGTTGCTTTTGTCTCCTCTATTTTAGTCCTTTTAGTGTGCATTTGTTTTTGTGTTTCAGTGTTGCAGCCATGACTCAGACAGTGCAGACAAATGGGGTTCAGTCCCTCAGCAAGACTTGGGAACTAAGTCTCTATGAACTACAGAGAACACCACAGGTAAACTTTCACCAAGATCACTTTGCATATATCCATCAGGGGTTTTTAAAAAAATTTTTTATTGAAACTTATCATAAATGCAAAAAGGGTAATCATCTCCCCAAACAGCACTGCAGTTTTATGTCGTCCCGTTTAAGGCCGGTGGCATATTCTAGATTTTGATTATAAAGGACTATTAAGGAGCAGAGTGACTATGCATTCATATGAAGGCACACTAAAGAAAATACAAAATAACACATTTTACAGCTGTATTGACAGTACTGTGATACCACAAAACCGTGATGTTTTTGTCTGAGGTTATCATACTGCCATAAAGTCATACCGCCCATGCCTAAGGCAAACGCATACCTTCCTGCTAATTTGTGCAGGTAGGAGCCGATTGCCAGTAACCATGGCAATCATGTTGACTTTTCACTGTTCAGCGCCGAGTTCTCTGACCCTGATTCACATCTAGTTTGTTGCTCTGTTCTATGTCACAGTTCTCCTGTTTCAGAGTTTTTCTCAAAGTACGTGTCTTTTTTTTTTTTTTAACCCCCGTCCAGTGCGGAGCAGTCGGGAAGCATATCTATGGAGAAAAGGAGACTGACATAAACCTTTTAAAACAACGTAAAAAATCCCGGTATTCTGATGATTAAAATTCAAAAGTGCTGTGTTACTACCGTTTCATACCGGATCACTTACAAAACCAATGTTAACTTTATAAAATAAACGCTCTCTACCGTGGTATCACCCAATAGAAATAGAGGGATTCCTTTATTTAAATTGGTTAATTTTTCTGAGGGATACACGGTGAGAGTATTGTGATTTTAGTAATTATAAGAGCGATATATATGCCATGGAAGCGGGCAGCATCCAGACGGCCAATAAAACACT
>NW_015115398.1:12471-13922 GCF_001443285.1 Poecilia latipinna
CTTTTTAACTACCCATGGACATATTCATTGTGTTCTGACCGGGGGAAAAAGACTCTGACAGAATTTGAGTGGCTAATCTTGGCGCAAGATTAGCCACATTATATATTATGGCAGGTCATAAAAAGTAATTCAATTTTTCTTTGTTTGTTTGTTTGTTTTTGCTTTTTTGAGACGGGAGAAAGGGGTGTCTGTTTCAGTGACATCAAAGACAAAGCAAACGAATATTCTTACAATAGACCCTTTTCACATGACGTCACACAACCTCCGTTTTGGCTCGAAGCTGTGTATCCTTAGTTCCGGTGTACATAGTAAGTAACGATAAAGTTGTCTATTTCATATATATATATGTAAAATGGACACATATATATCTATATAGAGACATATATATAGAAAGAGATATTTATATATATGTATATATCTGACAGCATATGTTGATCAGACAGAACACCGGAGCATGGAGTTTACAGTCTCTAAAACATTTGCCTAAAATAAGATTTGAAGATAGATCACGATTTGCAAACCAATTTTCTCTGACAACAAAATCTAAATTAGACAAAGGCTAGAAATTCTTCACCGAACAATACCTGTTTGACTATGAAGGTAGGTATTTTTGTTTTGCGTAACCGTTAGCTTAGCATTAGTGAATTTTGTTAGCTAGCTAACTACGTGACATAACTGTTCCTTAACCAGAACTTTTTACTGTTTTTGAACTATAACGTTTTAGGCTCTAATCTTGATCAGATTCTTAAATTATAGACTGGAGTTGCCACTCATCCCATAAAATAGGGGTTTGTTTGTTATAAGCAGAGATGTCCGGTGCCGCCGCTGCTTTGTAATGCCTTCCTCTAATCGGACCACTTTTTCCGGTAACGAATAATCTAACGAGCTCGTATTTCAAATCCAGTAATCAGATTAAAGTTATTTTTATGTCCTTTATTTTCCATTAATACAGAAAATGAACCTCTAAACGTTACATCACTGACAGGCTGTATATGTTTCCTAACTGTGGCTAAAGCTGCTGCTAGCTGGTTTACTCATGATCGGAGGCTGGTTGGAGAATGGTAAATTGACAATGACTAATAACGGTTATCTAACACGTAAACACTGTTTTATAAAACACAGAAAGTGAACCTCTAAACGTTACAGCGCTGACAGAGAGTATATTTTTTCCTAAATGTGGCTAAAGCTGCTGCTAGGTGGTTTACTCTCCGATCGGAGGCTGTTTATTTTATACACAGTTAGAGAATGGTGATTTTACAATAATTAATAACAGCTATCTAACACTTAAATGCTGTTATTATTAAACTTACCTTTTATTATATCCTTAAGATTATGAGAATGCGGGAATTTTTCAGCTTGGTTCCCAAGGCAAAATCACACCGGAAGTAAAGATACCCAGGTTTGAGTTATGGCGGCCATTGTCTGACGTCACTGTGAAAAGGGTCTATTTG
>NW_015115398.1:17344-24034 GCF_001443285.1 Poecilia latipinna
ATTGTGCCAAGAAGCTGACAAAAACACTGAAGAGAAGAAGAGCTGCCATCCAAACAGTTGAAGCATGTTCTAATGTTATACAATACCAGTTTAGCTCAAAGTTTATCTTCGACCAAACGCCCCCAAAGGAATCTCATCTACTCCCCCCCCATCTTTTGTAAATATTTCTGCCAGCGCCCCCTGCCGTCCTCTGAACGCCCCCCTGGGGGCGGTACCGCTCCTGTTGAGAAACGCTAAGTTAGTGGGTGAAAGGCATGGTAGACCTGAACAGGTTGCCAGGGCATCATAGATACAGAATAAACAACTATGCAATCACACACACACGCACACACACACATTCCTATGTCCTAAACCTAACACAAGCAAAAATACGTCTTTTTGTAACCTTTGGCAACATAAGGAGCAGGCGGTCCGCGCAATGTAGTATATGTTAGAAAAATGGTTCTCACAATGTATTAAATACAAAGAACACACAAATCTACAGATCACTTTAAAGGGACCAGTTAAAGTAACATTCCTGTTTTTGAACAATGGAAGTAGGATGTTGTATCCTGAGAGAATGCATGCACTCAGAGAACATTACTGTGCTCTAACCTTCCTCTGGATGTTTGTCTCAGGAGGCAATAACAGACGGACTGGAGATAGCTGTGTCACCCAGGTCCTTGCACAGTGAACTTATGTGTCCTATCTGTCTGGACATGTTGAAAAACACGATGACAACCAAAGAATGTCTGCACCGCTTCTGCGCTGATTGTATCATCACAGCTTTGAGATCTGGGTAAGTTTTTTTTTTTAGGGTGGCTGTGTTCATGTCCTGGTTCTTATCTGAACCTCCTGCTTGTTCTTTAATACTGATGTAGGCCCATATTCTTTCTTTGATGTTCACAAACATCACCTCCATGTTATTTATAGAGAAAAATGTCTGTCACTGGCTACCATTCCCAATAAGTCACACCTACTTTCAGTCTTTTTCTGTCACTGTCATACTAACTTTTAATATTTACCATACTAACTAAGGGTCAGGGACTAGATCACTGATTAATGTTCCAGTCAACTTTTTGTCTGCTGAGGCATTGTGCTATTCAGAGTGCAAGTCAGGTCTGTTGACTAGACTTACCTGCCCACAGTATAACGTCACCACCAAGAGTGGCTGATGCACATCGCTCTCCTTGACATCCCCAACATCATTGGCAGCCATCATTTCAGCTCAATGTGAATTGATTTTCATCAGAGAACAGCACTCAGAACTAGTGGTGCACCGATATATCGGCCAGCCGATTTATCGGTGCCAATTTCCTTAATTTTGGGAAATTGATGATTGGCCAATTTTTATATGTGAAGCTGATCTTATCCACCGATCTTATCTAGCTTGGCAAAGGTCTAAGAATCAACCACTGTCCTCTTTTGCTCTCCGGTGAGAAAGATTTGACTGACAGCCCACCAAGTTATGTCTGCACATTTATAATTAACAATAGTGACCTCACTGTTGCAAAGAATGTCTGCAGCTCAACAACTTTCTTGCTATGTTGAGCAACATTTCAGACAAAATAAAATTGGTATCGACCAAAATCATAATCGGCAGGTTAAGCTTTTTAAGAGATCAGTAATCGGTGATCAGCCAGAAAACTGCAATCGGTGCACCCCTACTCAGAACTACTGGTCTCTCCTCTAGTGTAAAGGTGCTTTCCAGTAGATCAGTGATCCCCTACCTTTTTATCACCGCTGACTGTTCAAGGCTTGGCAATTTTACTGCAGCCCGGGGACGTGTTTGGGGGTGGGGGGAGTGAACAGTCAGACAACGCTTCTGCATGTTGGTGTGTCCGCTAAAGCCTAGTTCACATGGTACAATTTTGAATATTTTGCCCCGATTTTCCACTTAGGACAATCTTTGAACGTTTCGAGTTCTAAGATTGTCGCTTCCAATAACTTTCACCGATCATCCTGTGGTGTGTTACGTAGAACGTCGGAACCGTTTCGATCTAAAATCGGGCACATTCAACATGCTGGATTGTCTTGGCCTGATTATCGCAGCGTGTGGGGGTTTCCCTGACGGGGAGCAAGAATGCAGTCTGTTGAATGTGAGATCAGAAAGCGTGATGACATAAGCACGGAACTATCATTAACCTGACATAATATAGTTGTAAAGAGTCGGGGCTTGATGCTGACACTAGCTTGGTTAAAATGAGTCCACAAGCTATCGCAATTGTTTCTACATCGTCCTCTGTGTTTGTTTATTCTAAATTCACATATGGTATGTTGGAGGTTTTATGGGATTTTCTTCTAGAATCAGGATGTTCATGAGTGAAATCAGTTCATGTGTGGTGTGTTACTCCTGCCGTGTGATTGGACACAAGAACCAATAGAACCTGTTGTACTTTTATCGGCTCATATGCGCTCAGAGAGGTTTGGGACAATTGTTAAATCGTGCCGTGTGAACCAGACTTAAGACTCACAAGCTCTACTCCTCCCTTCTTGTGTCGACCAATGCCCCAACTCTCTGACTCTGGTCGCAATGGTAACATTTACACATCCCTTCAAAATAAGACACAGATGTACCACAAAAATGAACATTTTACTTTCATGAAAATTTTAACTCATAATAATGACAAGCGACAATAATAATGAGCTCTGTACTTGTTTCTCTGCAATGAGACGGTCCCATCTGGGAGTGATGGGAGACAATGACACTCGAAGTGTTGCTTATGTACAGGGTGCATGGTCTCTGCGGGGCGAAGCAGTTTGAAGGCCTCATTAGCAAGCTGATCGCCATATATCATGCAGAGCCAGCTTGGAATGTGGAAATCGCCTATCGGTCCGTAGGCCTTTCACAATAACAAATTTTGCTGAGCGATTAATTCTCAAAAATTGTTGTGATAAACTATAATATTGTTTGAAGACCATTTTAAACTGATGTACTGGTAATGACATAATGCAAAATAGATACACTTTATTTTCAAAAGAGCATTTAACACTGGAATTGGTAAACAAAATAAAACGACCAAAAACAAAAATTAAAATGGATTCTCAGTCTCCATTAACAAAAAATGCACTTGAATAAAAACTAAACAACATAAAGCCAAAGTGGAAATATAAACTATGTTCAACCAAAAGAGTACAGATTATGCAGTCTGTATACTATATTTCTCTTCGATAATCATTAGACTTAGATAGAGAAGATGGGCATATCTGACCACCTGATGCAATAGTTCATGCCTCCCTTAAGCCCAGTCCACACTGCATGATTTTTTTTGCCCTGATTTTGCCCTTGCAATAATCTTAAAATGCTCAGCATTCTAACATTGTCGCTTGCAATAATCATAGCCGATCATCCTGTCGTGTGTGGTGTGTTCCGACTGATCAAGTCCAGTCGATAGTGGCCTCTCAGATCTAAATCAGGGGTTTTCCCCAACAGGGAGTGAGAACACAGTCTGTTGAATGTGACAAGTAGCCGATCAGAAAGCGCGGATTCCCCTCCGTGCTTTATGAGGAGAAAGTGCCAAGGAGAATCCCAAACAGCTGGCACAGCGCAACCCAAAGTCCAGCGGACATTGGAGATGATATGTGTAAACAACATTAATGTTTATTCAACAATTCATGCAAAAATTATCCACAGAAATGACGAGAGGAATTGGAGCAAAATTGCTTCAGTTGATAAACCTGGTAACTTTTCAGCTGTTCATCGTTAACATGACATAAATAGGTTGTAATGACATTCATTCAGTCAGGACCAGTGGTGGGAAGTAACGAAGTACAAGTACTTCGTTACTATACTTAAGTACAATTTTCGTGTATCTGTACTTTACTTAAGTCGATTTAATAATGGATACTTTCTACTTTTACTCCACTACATTTTACAGTAAGTATCTGTACTTTCTACTTCACTACATTTCTACAAAACTGTCGCGTTACTCGTTACATCCAAGTCGTGTTGCTCTTTTTTTCCGTTAAAATGTGAAGTTCAGGGTTTTAAGGTGGCGCCGTAAAATCCAAGCAATGACGTGACTAAGTCTTAGTGTCTGTTGTCACCCATCGCCTCCCCCTTTACTCGCACGCGTAGCTCCAGACATGCGCAGTGGTTTCCTCTGAGCGGGAGAAGATGTCTGTCTGATCGTCAGTTATATAATAGTGCTGCATAAATCATAAGATATGGCGACATGTAAAATAAGCAACGCTTTGCTTTCACAGACGGTGGGGACTTCGTCCAACTTTTAGCGTCACTTAGAAGGAAAGCTTAAAGAAAGGTAAGATCTGTGGGCGTGATGCTAGCAAAGCTAGCTGTACTGACTGAGACACGTTGCATCGGCGATGGAAAAAAAAGTTGTCACTCATGCGCTGAATTATTGTGTGGAGGTGTTGACTGAGGTATCGCATATATGGGACAACGTTGTGACCAAAGTCTGCATTGATATGACATTCAGGAACGATCCGATTCTTTTGGGCGGATCTTTACTGATTAAATTTATTTCAACTCTAAGTATTTAATATCTAGGTGTTTTATGGGAATCAAATTGAGAAGCAATTTTGATAGGTAAAACTTAATTTTATTGTGTCACGTAGCGGGGTGCTGGTCTTGACTTGGTCTTGGGTAGGTGGTCTTGACTACAACACTGCTACGTGGCTCCTCGGTTGCATGTCCTCCCCCCACACCTTCTTTCCATCCCCTTTCAGTTGGATTTCTTTAAAAATAAATGCCACTAGTTGCAAAAAAAATGAAGTTCATGCTATGTTAGGACAGGAGACAAGATGTTTCCATCCCTGAAATTATGATGCATAGACTCACATATCTAAGTCTAAACTATGTTACAAGAGAGTAAACATAATAAAAACATGCTTTATCTGTGGCATTGTTAATTAAAATGACACATTTCTAATGTATTAAAATTAAATACGATCAGTTCACTTAATGATATTGTATTAGCGATTCAGCAAGTACTTTTACTTTTAATACTTAAGTATTTTTAAAAGCCAGTACCTTCTTTTTTTTTACTTTTACTTAAGTACAAATGTTAATGTGGTACTTTGACTTTTACTTGAGTACATTTTTGTCTGTGTATTTGTACTTTTACTTAAGTAAATTTTTTGAGTACTTTCTCCACCGCTGGTCAGGACTTTACGTTGACACTAGCCACATGCATTGCAGGTAGTTTGTAGTAAAACATTAATTAATGCCTGCTTTTAAAATTTGCTAACTGGACTTGTAGCCATTATTTTGTGCCCATTTTTGGACACCACATGGCACGATAGAACTCGATCGAACCCGTTACATCTAGGATTTCTGTCGGCTTGTGTGTGGTCTCTGAGGTTTTGAAAATGGGCCGAAGATCGGCTACAACTCTAAGATCGTGTAGTGTGCGCTGGGCATTACACTGAGGAAATGAGGAAGGGAGGGTTGGTGGAGAGCACCAGAGTTGAGCCTTTTTTCATCATCAATAGCAGGGGCGGATCTACTGGGCGAGAGCCTCGTCACCCCTGTTGCCACCCCAGCTAGTGACAATAAATTCAATAAATAGTTATGGCAAATCGGACATTAAGCGCATGAAACTCTTTTTTCCGACAACATTGAATGCAACACAATGTAACCTGACTCCCACAGCTAAGTAGCGGGAAGTGCGAGAGAAGGACAGAGCGCGAGGGAGTATTGATGGATATATATATATGTTACTGGACTGGACATTATGTGATTTATCGTAAGTCACACATGCGCAGTTTCTGTCCTTTGAGTCAGAAATATCGGTGGTCAGGAAAATACTACAATCACGCAAAGAATCAGAACAACGGACGCAATGTTTAGCAGTTAATTAAACCATAGATAATGGTAATAAGGGCTTCAGATTTCACAGGTGAGGAAAACGTTTTAATTTAAAGATTGAACAAGTGAGCAGTGGGTCAGTTATACTAGCCTAACTGTTGCTGGCCTGGTATTAACTTTGATAACCTTAGCATGTGCTGCGCAGTTCGGTGTGTTTTGGTTCCGTTAGCATTAAACAGGTCAACCCGCCCACCACGTCATCAGTAGAGCAGCTGTTTAAATCAGCTAATCAACCACCTCGGTGATCAGGCGAAAACTTATTAATAATCACAATATAGACATTAAGCCTGACAGTAACAGACCGGATGTTCTGTTTTAGTGTTTTTGCTACTTTTTTTGTGTGGGAAATGTTAGTTTTTGATGTTGATTCCCCTGATCGGTCATCTCTGCTCTATCTGCTCGTTGAGCAGTTTGTCGGTTGCCATGGCAACGGGTCGTGTAATACCGACATACAGAGCGAGAAAAGGGGGAATAGAGGTTGTTGGAGCTATTTTTTCTTTATCCATTTGAATTTTGTTACTTTATTCTTAAATTTCTATTTTTTGTATGATTTACAGAGTTTTTGTAGGTTGATAATTGTTGATTTTATTTATTTTTTGTTTCATTATTTTTCTTATTTTCTAAATTTAGACAGGAAGTAATGTGGGTCAGTCCACTTTCTATAAGCGTAGGGGCCTGCTGAAGGACCAGCAGGCATTTGGGTTTGGGGCTGATGGTTTTTACCAGTGCAAGAGTGGTAGCATGAGAACAAATGAAAGTTTGATCTCTGTAATTGACAGAGAACAATCAATAAGTTTGGACATTGAACCTTCTTTTGCCCGTGTCGAGAAACATGACCCCAGTGCCTTAGTAGTGGCTTGGTGGAACTTTTATTGGATGTT
>NW_015115398.1:27086-29880 GCF_001443285.1 Poecilia latipinna
ACCTTTATTGTGGCACACTGCAGCTGCTGCAATTCCTAAAAACAAGTGACAAAAACTGAGCTAATCCCCTGTGTTCGCAAACTGTGGTGATATTTATAACAGTCGTCAAACTGTGGCTTCTGCAGCATATTTAAAATAAAACGATTGACCAATATAAATAGAAATTTGCCCTTTCTTGCATCTTGACAGAACTAACAGAAACTAAACTGTTTATAGATTTGTATCATGGAGAATTGATCAAACATCAGATTTCTAATCTGTATTTTAAGTCGTATTTAATAGATATATCTAATAACAAATGATGGCGCTAATATTTTCATGACAGACTTGTCTTTGTCTTGTATTGGGATAAAATAGTTTTCTGGACACAATGCATATCAATTGATATGCATATCAGTAGTGCATATCAATTAGCAGGAGTATGAAAAACGTAAAAATAATTATACTACATTAAGAAATTGTATTTAAGCTTCGGTGCTACATGAAGCTCATTTTGAAACAATGCAAGTTAAAAACAATATGTCGTATTGTTTTTAATACGAGGTATTAAAAACTATATTTTTAATATTGTTTTTAATGCTGCCACCCCTGAAAAAGTCCCTGCCACCCTCTTGCCACCCCATAAATATTTTTCTAGATCCGCCCCTGCTGGCCTGCTATTGACTTAACATGTGCTGCGCAGTTCGGTGTATTTTGGTTCTGTTAGCACTAAACTAAGACAACCCGCCCACCAAGTCATCAGTAAATCGCTTCTGGATGTTGGTGTTCCCGCTAAGTCCTGAATATGCCCAATTTGGGTTGTCTTGGCCCTTTTATCGCAGCCTGTGGGGTTTTCCCTGCTGGGAACGAGAATGCAACCTGTTGAATGTGACAGGTAGCCAATCAGAAAGCGCGGTGACGTCAGAACAGAGGGGAATCCTAAACAGCTGACATATCACGCAACTGAGAGTCCGGTGGATATTGGAGATGATATGTGGAAATGTTTATTACTATATGTAAAAGTCGTTATTATATATGTTTATGTTTATTCAGTTAAAAATGTTAACTATGAAAAAACCTAGTTGCCTCCAAATCATAGTGCAGCAGATAGAGCGGCTGCTCCCGCTGTCTTTTATCCACCGCTTTTTCTTTTTATTTCTTTTATCTCTTAAAATGACTCCACAAACTGTCACTATTGTTTCTACATCGTCATCCGTGTTTGGTCATTCTAAATTCCCGTATGCTATGTTGGGGGTTTTGTGGATTTTCTTCTGGAATCGCGATGTTCGTGACTGGAATCGGTTCGTGTGGTGTGTTGCTCCTGCCTTGTGGCTGAACACGAACCGATCGAACCTGTTGGACTTTTATCAGCTCTGTGGTCACAGAAGTTTGGAGAATCGGCCGACAATCCTTAAATCTTGCCGTCTAAACCAGACTTAAGACTCACAAGCTCTACTCATCTCCTCTCGACCACTGCCCAAACGCTCTCTGACTCTGGTCGCTATGGTAACGTTTACATATCCATTCAAAATAAGATGCAGATGCCACAAAAACGAGCATTTTACTTTCGCGGAAAATTTTAACTCGCGATAATGACTAACGGTAGCCCTGAGCTTGTTTCTCTGCAACGAGACAGTCCCATCAGAGGGTGATGGCACCCGAAGTGTTGCTTACCACATCGTGCTTGATCTCTGCGTGGCGAAGCAGTTTGAAGCTTCATCGCCTCAATAGCAGCCAGTCGCCACATGTTATGCAGAGCGGGCTTGTAATGTGGGACTCGCCTACCGGTCCGGGATAAATCCACTCTCCTGTCTCTTCTCTGGGCCTTTTCCCCTTTGCAAAGAAACTTTCCAAAGACATCTGATCCGTTTCTTACTCATTTTACTGCTTGTGGGCTCAGCGTTGGCGCGCAAGTAATTGAGAGAATCCGGTTAAAGGATTATCAAAATAAAAGATCCTCCAGACTCAAATAATACATAAAACGTAAATATTTAATTATTTCTTGAGTGGCCCGGTACCAATTGGTCCACGGACCGATATCAGTCCACGGACCGGAGGTTGGGGACCACTGCTTTAGAACAACATTAGATTAGTTTTCTTTTCTCTTGTTTTCTTTCCTTTGGTTTGTTATTTTGTTATTTCTTTTTAACTCATGTAAAGCACTTTGAATTGCCTTGTTGCTGAAAATGTGCTATATAGTTAGTTAGCTAGAAGTTACGACCCTTTTCAGTTGAGAAACAGTCAGCTGAGTAGCCCTCACAGCTGCGTAGCTTCAACAACCACTCCTGTTAACGGTAGCTCTTTTCCTAAAATAACGGCACTGAAGGTTTCTGCTGTCGGGATCAATTGCCATCTGGGTGTGAGTCGAACTGCCCCCCCAAGAGCCTCGCTTAGTTAAACTAGTGACACAGGATAAGGATAGAAATGAAAATAGGTTGTAATTGATTTAAGTTGAATTTATTGTCTTATTGAGAACTTGTAATCTCTGAAAATTAATCTGCTTGTCATTTATCCCTGCTAAAGTTTGCTTAATAAATTACATACTAAAAATTCCAATGAAACTTGTGGACATTGAGATAAATTGAGTCGTTTGATCATTGTAGTTTCCCCTGATTACAGTAAAATTAGCTTACATGATTCTAATGTAAGCCTTACGGCTAGATTAGATGACTTTATCATCAAAAATAATTTCCCAGAGAACAAAAAAGTCATGGGAATAGAAATTATTTTCACAGGTGTTTACAAAAAAATGCAATGAACATTCAAGTTAAAATCTAACAGCAGCCAATCAGAGTGGAAAAAATATTCTTGTTTT
>NW_015115398.1:34316-38128 GCF_001443285.1 Poecilia latipinna
CAGAGGGATACACAGTAAACCGCTAGTCTAAACAGAGGAGCCTGCAGTTTATCTTGAGGAAATAAATAAAGGTCCATAAGGTTAATTAGACCGCTGCACAACCAATGCGGACACGGCTCCGCCGCTGAGAAGAATTAAACTTAACTCACCCTGCAGTTTTAACAAACGGAGCCGGAAGACATTAGCCTGCCGCGCCCAGAAGGAGAGCGGCGCTCAGAAGCGCGGCTGTCCGTTTCAGGGAAGCGAAACCAGACGAAAAAAATCCTCATAAAAGCGCACGTCCGGACCGCGCAGGGTAAAAAAAAAATAATAATAATAATTGATCGGTTTGGATCAGAGAGATCCAACTGACTGATAACTAGCGCAGATTTCTCTGTAGATGCGAACCAGGAGAAATTTGTGGCGCTGTGCATGCTGGTAATTTAAGTGAGTCGTTTAATATAATGTATTATAGGTTATTGGGGCTACATTCAGTGTTTTTTTTTTTTTTTTTTTTTTGTCAAGCAGAAAAAGTTAGATGCGTTTATGTGTGATGGGATCTGGATACATGGTTCAACTAGGTGAATATTAACTAAACCGCATAAAAATGCACTAAATAGCCCATGTTAATATGATTATAATTTGACGGTTAAAAATAGAACTTGACAGATTTTTTTTTAATGCTGTCCGTTAAAATGACGAACAAAAAAGTCTAGCGCGACCTCTGCTTGGCACACCACAGCATACAGGAGGGCACTGACCACAGATTCATAGAACATCCTAAGCAAAGTCTGGCAGACGTTGAAGGACATCAGCCGCCTCAGAAAGTAGAGGCGACTTTGTCCCTTCCTGTATGGGGTGTCCAGTGTTCTCGACCCAGTCCAGTTTATTGTCAATATGGAGTCCCAGGTATTTATGATTCTCCACAATGTCCATACTGACCCCCTGGATGGTAACAGAGGTCACCGGTGTCCTGATCCTCCTCCTCAGATCCACCACCAGTTCCTTGGTCTTTGTCAATGTGAGATGCAGGTGGTTCAGCCCACACCATGTGTCGGAGTTGCCTGTACGCAACCTCATTGCGTACAGGCAATGAGGTTGCCTGTACGCAATGAGACTCAACCACCAGCTGTGGTTGAGTCTCAGATGACTCAACCACAGCTGAGTCATCTGAGAACGCCTGTAGATGACAGGTCTCAGTGCAATAGCTGAAGTTGACTGAGGAATGGAGAAAGGACAGTCGCTTGTGGAGCCCCTGTGTTGCTGACAACACTGACGGACGAACTGTGGTCTGCCAGTTAGATGGTCCACAATCCCTGGATCCACCTGCATTTCTCAGGTGGATGCAGGTGGATCCACCTGCATTTCTCATTCAGTAGTTTCTCATTTTCATTCAGTAGAAACCAGTTTCTACTGAATGAGAAACTGGTTTCTCATTCATGAGAATGAGAAACCGTTTCTCATTCATGAGAATGAGAAACCGTTTCTCATTCATGAGAATGAGAAACCGGTTTCTCATTCAGTGGTTTCTCACAGTGCTCGCTTGCTGGTCCAGGTGAGTGCATACACAGTTCAGCAGGAAGATGATGGCGTACTCAATTCCAAGCCTGGGCTGGTAGGCAAACTGCAAGTGTGGTTGGAACTGAGGCTGAGCTGTTTTTTTTTTTGTTTTTTTTTTACAAAAGAGCTGAAACAGACTTCCTATCTGGGGATAATTCAAATCTAGACTATTTAGAGTTGCTCTTGAACCATAATAAAAGAAACAATCAATATTTTGATGTGTAATGATGGCACTTGGCAAAATGTAATGCTTACTCATTTTGTTGACTTCTATGACTTTGTATTTTTGTGTTTTTATAATGTGACCTGTGACTGTCACTGTGTCACTGTGACCTGCCTTGTTGCTGAAATGTGCTTTGCAAATAAACTTGATTGTTCACAATGATCAATCAATCATTTGTATGGGGTGTGATCACATAAATTACACAATTACATAGCAATTATCAATAACTGCTATGATTAATAATTACCACTCCGTCTGGGTCCGACCAACTTCTGATGTGAAGCGATCACTGAACTGTTAGTTATCTTTTACATTTATTTCTTGTTAATGGCTGTCGTGGTCTTATCTCCTTGCAGGAATAAGGAGTGCCCTACCTGCCGTAAGAAGCTTGTTTCTAAGAGGTCACTCCGTCCTGACCCCAATTTTGATGCTCTGATTAGTAAGTAACCACACAGAAAAACAACTTTATATCTTTAATTCTATTTGAATAACACATCTTAATTGAGTAGAAATTATTTAAACATTTATTTTCTGACATTCCTTTTAGATTGTTTTTCTTTCTAAACAGTCTGTCCTTTTATATTTATTTTGTATTTAATGCATTGATGTATTATGCCTGCGATATACATCTACTATTAATTCAAATGGGGAAACTTTGTTTTTCTCAAATTCTGCAAGTTGAATGCACAATGCAAGTTCTGTAAACTTACATTGTGCCAGTAAATCAACCCTTCAAAGGTTCATGTACTTAGGCCTGTCGCGATAAACAATAAATCAATTAATCGCACCATAAATTAAACCTATCGACCTCATTTTAATTATCGGCTTTATTGTCTCTTCCTGCCTTTTTTTCTTTCTGTTGATGACACTGAATGAAAAAAGGCTCAACTCCGGTGCTCTGCACTGACCCTCCCTTCCTCATTTCCTTAGTGTAATGCCCAGCACACTACACGAGTTGTCGGCCCATTTTCAAAACCTGAGAGACCACCATTAGCCGACAGAAATCCTAGGTATAACGGTTCAATCGGGTTCGATCGTGCCTTGTGGCATGGGCACAAAATAATGGCTATAAGCCCAGTTAACTAATTTTAAAATCAGGCATTAATCAATGTTTTACTACAATCTACCCGTGACGCATGTGGCTAGATTCAGCGTAAAGTCCTGACTGAATGAAAATCATTATAACCTATTTCACGTTAACGAAGAACAGTTGAAAAGTTACCGGGTTTATCAACTGCGGTAGCAATTTGGCTCCAACTCCTCCCCTTGTAATTTCTATATTCTTTGCACGAAATGTTGAATAAACATTAATGTTATCACACATCATCTCCAATGTCCACTGGACTTCGGGTTGCGCTGTGTCAGCTGTTTGGGATTCCCCTCCTAATTTCCCCTCAGAAAGCACAGGAGAATCCGCCCTTTCTGATTGGCTACCTGTCACATTCAACAGGCCTTAAGCTCCCAGTCGGGAAAACCCCCGATTTAGATCAAAGCGGCCATGACGATCTACTGTAACATACCACACACTACAGGATGATCGGTTACGAAATCACCAGCGACAATCTTAGATCGGCTAACGATCTAAGGTTGTCGTAAGGGGAAAATAGGGGCAAAAAATCGTGTAGTATGAACTACTGCATCAGGTAGTCAGATGTGTCCATCTTCTCTATTTAAATCTAGTGATTACTGAAGGGCAATATAGTATACAGACTTCATAATCTGCACTCTTTTGGTTGAATGCAGTATTTATTTCCACTTTGGCTTTATGTTGTTTAGTTTTTATTCAAGTACGTTTTTTGTTAATGGAGACTGAGAATCCATTTTATTTTTGTTTTTGGTTGTTTTATTTATTTAGTTTATTAGTTCCAGTGTTATGTGTTCTTTTGAAAATAAAGTGCATGTACCTATAGCAGGAAATCACATGCATTATTAGTCATTTCCATGAAATGAGTGTCAAAAGGTATTGAAGCAATATTATCGTCTATCACAATAATTTTTTAGACAAATAATTGCTCAGCAAAATTTGTTATCGTGACAGACCTAGCTACAA
>NW_015115398.1:42128-66972 GCF_001443285.1 Poecilia latipinna
GATCTGAACTTTGGTTTGATGACCTCAATATGAGAAACTAACCAAAGAGCCCAGAAAAGCTAAAGGCAAATCTTCTGAAGTCGGGATATAATTAATTAAATTTCACATAATTATCGCTGTAGAATTAGTTAAAACTTAATGAAATATATTTATCCTATTTGATGTTTGTTGTGACGTATACTCACAAAGAACGAGGTAATTAGTCCAAGTTTTGTCGTTTATTGAACGTTCAGAAACTACAGCGGGTGTGATGAGCCACAGCAAAGGTAAACAAAGGTAAAACAACCCGAACAGGTGATCAACTCTAAACCACTCCTACCTTTTTACTTTCTGTCTCTTTGTAGTTTAAGCACACCTGTTGCCGTGGCAACCGCCTGCGCCCGCAAGCCGAGCAGAGATTACTTTAAAAACACAACATTCAGTCCGTTACAATATCAGGTTTCCAGGCTTGATATTTATTCCTCGATTATTAATAAGATTCTCATGAACACAGCGGTGGTTGAGTAGCTAATTTAAACTCCTGCTCTGCTCGTCAGTCGGTCTTTGAGTCGCCTTCTTTTTCTTTTTTGTTGATGGGACCGAAACGCACTGAATTGCGCAACACCTTGTTCAAACAATAATTACTGAGATTATTAATTTTAACACATCTCGTTGATTTTTTTTTAATAATTCTTTTTTAATGAAGCTACAAACGTCTAGGATCTTAGTGAATATTTTTGATAAGCCCGTCAGAAGAGGAAGCGCTGGTCTTAGGGTCCTGGTGGCGTTCAGATTGTCATCTGCCGAGATCGACTCAAAACCTTCCGCGATCGACCGGTCGATCGCGATCGACGTATTGGGCACCCCTGATTTATAGTCTATTTAGACATATTCAATCATAAACATATTTCGTCACAATTCCATATACCTTCAATTCACCGCACTCTACATGCATATCCAATCACACATGGCGACATTTCATGGGCATATATATCAAGCTACTGCACTGGCGTAAATACCTTTGAACACAAACCACTTCAAGTGAATGCACTAAATCACTGCTTAAACCTTCCAAAACTGTCCAGAATACAAACAAACCATGGAACCTGAAAACAGCTCTTTCCCGCCACTACAGTGTGCTAACCCACTAGCATCACGGTCTGCTGGCTACCTCCTCCAGCCGCTGCTGGCTCCGAAACACAACAAAACCCGTCCTATCTCTCTCAACACATTAATACATTTTCCCAAACATTCCCCACACAGTATCAAATAATAAAGTACTATGTTAACATAAACATTGAGGGTTATCCTCACCTGAAAAACAGTATTTAAGTGAGCACACGAGAGACGCAGTCTGTGTGTTACTCCAATTTCTCAACTTATGAGAAACGGCAGAGCAACCGGCAGCTCAGAATCCCCATGCGCCACCTATCGCTGAAACACCGTTACTGCACCCATCGTCATTAACCCCATAAACATTTAAAGAAATGCATGCCCTTTTATTTCCACTTTTGTGGGCACACATCAGTGGGCATCACACATACACCTTTCTGAAAAGGCGAGGGTGCACTTTTGCCGTCTATAATCAGACATTAAAGCGACTTGAAACCATTCCTCCCTCCCTGGCACCTCCAGACCCGGCCCCCCATGGGCACCCATCCGGGCCCGGGCCCCAGACCCCCTATGGCTCCATGCCTGTTCTGCACCATATCAGCCTCAGGAGATGATTGAAGGATGAAGAGATGCTGATGTCAAGTCCATAGTTTCTGACGGGTCTGCAGTGTTCCTCTTCTGATTCATTCATACAGTATTCACTGCGTTACGATGGACACATTTTTTTTAAATTGCCTGTGTTCATCCTCACTGACATTATTCAGCCTAGGAGTTGTGTCTTCCCTCGCACAGCTATATCTTTGTGAGAGGTTTTACTTCTAAGGACGATGGAGAATTGGGTCGACAGCAGCTCACAGCAACTAGGTAGTGACTGTCTCTAGGCAACGGTGACAACAGTGTTGTGGAAATTTTCCTTTAACAAGAAGTGAGGAAAAACGGTTTCAAAAAGCCAAGGAACCAGAAAAAGAATATATTCTTAATCAGTATTTATTCGAAGGCTCTACAGCGTTTGAAGTCTCTGCTCACTGATTGCGGTCAGGAGAAAGAGCCCTGAGTAAACAAAACTTACAGTTTTATTAGGAACAATCCAGCAACTATGAACGTCATAACATTCCGATAACTCCATAGATTTATTGTACTACCAAGAACAGAGGAACTGCTCTGGAAGACTCCCTAGACTCCCTTTAGAGCAGGTGTGTGTCTCACAAGAATCATGAAACTGTTGTTTCATTGTTTGACTCATAATCATATGGTAATCTTAAAATTTTCCATTACAACAGCGTCGGTCTATAGCGTTCTGGGGTCCCGTGGAGCTCCCACCACGACAATTTAGCTGACCTTAATATTTCCTGTGTTTTATTTTGGTAATTATTGTTACACTTAGTGTTGATATGTGTGTGATAGGCATGTCTATCGGACATTTATAGAATACGGAACAACTCGCATCCTGTATCAGTTCAATACAAGACGCAACATTTAACAGCCAAATACGGGATGATTCCGTATTTTACGAGATGGGTGGCAACCCTACTGTCTATCATTTCTGAAGTTCTTACATAGATAGATAGCTTTTAAATTGCCATGGAAGATCATCGCAAAGCAATCCCTGTAATTTCTACTTTTCCTGGAGAAATGATTCAGTGTAGCTGTAAAGAAGTTAAGGCACAAGGGTCAGAAGGTGAACAGAAAATCAGTACCAGCCACCGGTTTCAGTTTCTTCAAATTACTTTTTATTTCTCTTTTCACTGACTTCTCTTTTGAGCATCCAAAAGCTCACTGTTTTTATATCCAATTGGCACCACACCTGTGCTTGATTCGACACAGCCACAATGGAACAGGTCAAACAAACAAAATCTAAACAGAGAAACACTAAAATTACAAATCTAATTTACAAACTCCTACATAATGAAGTTGTCTGCAAAATAAACTACATAATACAAGATAACTCAAAAAGTTACTTTAAAGAAAAACAAACAAAGCAATACACAAAAGAAAACCCTCTAATTGGTAGAACCCAGCAAGGTAATCACTGACATCATCCAGCTATTTAAGCAGGAAGTACTGGGCCGGCCCCTCCCATACTCCTGCCCTGCTGCAGATCTACAAGGACAAATGATGGTGAGTACAAAGGAAAATAAATTTTTTAAATATACCTTGAAACAAATTCAACCTATAGTCCAGAAATAGTAACTTTAACCTAAACATAAATGGACACTGCAACATAATGCTAACACAAACAAACCCAGGGATACTAAGTGAAGCAAAATTGCAATGTTTAAATTAATCATTATAACCAAATATAGAAAGTAAGTGATTCAGACAGAATAAGGGACAAGTGGTGAACACAAACTGAACCACTTTGTCACAGTAGCCTATACATTTTACTAGCAACATGGAGCATGAAGGGCTGAGAACTTTACTTGATGGCTGCTTCTGTTCGGCTGACAGAGACTAGAATGAGTTTGCTGAAACAGCAGTGGCTCTAATGTATGAATGGACCCGTGGAGCCAAGACAGCAGGCGCCGTGTCGTCCTTCATGAAGAAATGAGTCTAATTTTGCAACTCATGTTTTTCCTAAACATGGTTCCGATTTTTACAGGTTAATATAGACAGGTGTCGTGTCTTTAGAATAGTATTTATACCCTCTGAACATTTTTTTTCCCAAACACTGTTAAGGAGCCCCATAGAATCTTTTTACAACACAATCAACTAACTGTTAACTTCAGTTGTTATAATGCTAAATAAATCAAATATGACTTAAAAGAAACTTGACTTTGTATATTAACACTATGAAATTGGGCCTGTGTCTCTTTAAGAACTCCTGCTCTTCATGAAGCTCTGCCTCCAGGAAGTCATCCCAATATGGCTCCTCTATTAACCCTTCAACAACGTTTTTACCAGCATTGTACTGAGCAATAGCTCATATAATGAGCTCAGCAGTTCCACCAGGTAAACATGTAATTGCTACGGGCTAGTCTGAAGGAGTCCCACTTTTCAGATTGCTATTTGTAAAAAATTGTAAATTTGACCTTGACAATTCAAAAGTGTCTTCAACATTAGAACTTCTTGTCTTCAAGTTAATTTGCAACTATGATCAAAGTAGCAACATATTTTAATGTAAATACTGGACAGTAGGTTTTGTTTGATAATCTTTCAGGGCAACAGCAACCCAGTCACACATTGGTCTTTTCCTCCCTGCCCTACATTCTGTAGCCTTATTGTTTGCATTCAAAGACGGTGCAAACACAGCTGGAGGATAAGCCAAGTCTCTGAGCAGATGAAGCATGTTTCCACTGGCTGCTGCTGCAGCAGCCTCTTTTCATTTCCCTTTGTCTGCCGGGTGTCAGAGGCTGCTGGCCACAAATACAAGATGAATGCTGCTGCACCACTCCACTCTGTCATGGTGTCCAAGAAGACTCTAAATGGCATTGAGAGATTCTCAGCCTCACATAAATGAAATTGCAGCAGCCCTGTGTAACCCGCCGTGTACACACAACAGACTGCTGAAACTCTAAAGTTGTCAGCTACAAACATTCCCAAGAGATTTAAAGCCTCTTTGAAGGAGGACTAATATAGAGCATGCTGACGTAATGATCATTTAACAGGCAATGTGATTAACAGAAACGTTACAGGAATCCGACACTCTAATAAAACTTACAGTTGAACTGTCTTTTACTGTTTGGCTGAAAACACAAAAATAATAAGAACATCTTCCTGCATTGCTTCCAGAATCTTGAGTTTGGGTGTTTTTACATCAGGGACTAAAAACACCTATTGCGCTGTCTGGTTTTCATAGAAATGCATCAAAGTAGCTGAAAGACTGACATGAAGAAAAGAGAGAGAGAACGAGGGGGAAAAACACAATCCTAAGACACTTTGTTACTGTACTGTTACTCTCTTGATTTTCCCCGCTGCTGTTTCTGGGCTGTGAGCTCTGTCACTCATCTCCTTCCCCTCCTGTTGGAGGCAAAACACCAAAGTGGAGCAAAGCGTGTCGGTGCAGCTGCACCATGTTGAGTTTCAAGGCTCTCGATTTGCTCAAACCAAACACATTTGTAGGTTTCAGGGTGTGTTTATACATATTTCAGTAGACTGTAGGTATTCGCTGTTCCACATTGAGAACGCCGCGCGTGATGAAAACGGGACTGACACATAAGAGGGCCAAGGGCAGGAGGAGTTTTGAAACGAGATTAAACCAGAGACGCCCCTGGTCCTACAGGCAGTGATTACAACAGCGGCCATTAAAAGAAGTCGTGACAGAAATCCAGGGTGGCATGCTCTATTGGGGAGAGACGGGCGAGGGAGGCGGTCATGGCTACCTTGTAGACACTTATGTCTACAACCCTTTAATGTTTACTGCTAAGGCAGTAAACGTTAAAGTGTTGGGAGTAAGGCATGTGCAGCAACTACTGCTGACATCGGAGCAAAACGCAATACCAGAACAGGAATGTAGCAAGTAGAATGAGGAGTTAAAGAGTTCAAAATTCAGTTGAAGCCAGGGTTACATCCACAGTTACAAGACATTCTGTTACCGCATGGCATGAAATCAGATCAAACTTTTCCTATTTTAATTCAGTTTGGATCAGCAATATGCATATTATTAGATCTTTCTATCAGATCTTTTTTTCTAATCGCCACTTATAAACAAACCGATCCTTTGTGCGTCACAGAGCTGTGCTGTGGTTTCCTCTGTAATTATTGCAATTTTTTTGTCAAAATATCACTGACACAAAATGAGATAATCTGCATGTTATGTGTTAATTCAGTTCTGCTCCAGGGAGTTATTACATCCAACTGGGAGTCACACAGCTTGAATGACACACACTGAAAATCCTCAGCTTCTTCTTTATGCCTCAGAGATCAACTTACATAAAGCTGCTTTTGTATCCAATTAAGTTAAGTCTTGAAAAGGGTAGAGTGCCTTCTCCAGGTCAGGGGGGGTCGTCCTGCTTCAAGTGGAGGATTTTAAGAATCTGGGGATCTTGTTCACGAATTAGGGAAGAAGGGAGCGGGAGATCGACAGGCGGATTGGGGCAGCGTCTGCCGTGAAACGGGCGCTGTACCGGTCCGTCGTGGTGAAGAGAGAGCTGAGTCAAAAACTGAAGCTCTCGATTTACCGGTCGATCTACGTTCCCACCCTCATCTATGGTCATGACCGAAAGAACGAGATCACAGATACAAGCGGCCGAAATGGGTTTCCTCCACAGGGTGGCTGGGCTCTCCCTTAGAGATAGGGTGAGAAGCTTGGTCATCCGAGAGGGACTCAGAGTAGAGCTGCTGCTCCTCCACGTCTACAGGAGCCAGTTGAGGCTCAGGCATCTGGTAAGGATGCCTCCTGGACGCCTCCCTGGTGAGGTGTTCGGGGCACGTCCCACCGGGAGGAGGCCTCTGGGAAGACCCGAGACAAGCTGGAGGGACTATGTCTCTCGGCTGGCCTGGGAACGCCTTGGGGTTCCCCCGGAGGAGCTGGAAGAAGTGGCTGGGGAGAGGGAAGTCTGGGCCTCCCTTTCTGAAGCTGCTGCCCCCACGACCCGACCCCGGATAAGCGGAAGAAAATGGATGGATGGATGGATGGATGGATGGATGGACATAACTTAAGTTGTTATTATGTTTAAGTTATCAACATAAAGTCGTCTAAGGATTTTGGCTCTAACCAGGTGGATATAAATATCCACACAAGACAAGGGCCACTAGCCCTTGTCTTGTGCTTGATAAATGTAAAAAACTAGAATATTTGCTTTGTCAAAGCAAAACAAACAGTTTTCATTTTACGTTTATAGTAATAAAGAAAACTTCCCACCTTTAATTTAATGTATCTCAAGTGCAATTTAACTTACATTTTTAACAGAGGTAAAAATGTAAAGAAAACAACTGAATCAGATTCCTTAATGCTAGAATAGAAAAGTTCTAGTTTCACTGGCAGATGGTTTCACTTGTTACATGGAAAAATGTCAGTGAATAAAATATCAGAGGAGTTACATTTTTATCACTATTAAGGAGATATTTACTTAAAACAAGCTGATACAGCTTGATGAACAGTGACTTGTAAATTAGTTTTGTCTTATTTCAAGTATACTGAGATGTTTGACCAAGCATATTTGGTAAGATTTAGTGTTTATTTCATGGCAAAACCAGATTATTTCATTATTTCAGCGTTTCTTCCTTTTGAACAGATTTGCTTGTCTTAACTTGAAAGGTTTTTTACAAGTTCTGCACATCCAGCTGTTACTGTCCAGACTCAGCTCAACATTTATGCCTGGCAGGGCCGGCCCAAGGCATAAGCAAACTAAGCAGCTAGTTAGGGCCCCAACCTAGATCGACCAATGGGCCCCGTCAGGGGAGCTGATTTTTTTTTTTTTTTAGTAACGATTTTTATGTCATTATAATAACAAAAACACAATTTCATTATGAAGTGATTTGTTTTTACAATAATATATATTTGATGATGTATATAGAAATCTTTATTTTATGGAAAAAAGGGGGAAAAAATGCTCTTGAGGTCCCCCTGGTGTCCGCGGTAGGTCATGCACGTTTCATAATTTGAGCTGCCGTGCAGCGTACAGAGCGCGTCCAAAGCTCCGGCAGAAGATAAGTTAGCAAAACAATGCCTCAAAAAAGGACTTATCTTTCAAGGAGAAAGAAAAGAGGAAAAAAGCCAATATAAAGGTTTGTTTTAATATGTCTTCGTAATGTAATGTTTATAAAAAAAATCTGTGAAGCTGCTAATAGAAAATTTGCTTTATAGCGACCTTGAACAGTTCAGTTCAACAGCCAAACATTTATAGCGTCTTTGTGTGAAGCTGAGTTTTAACTTGAAGTTAGTTGATTCTCCTGCTTGGCTCTGTATCAACTTATAACGTATGTGAAACTTCCGTTAAAATAATTTGAAGGCTCACAATCAACCCGGTATCGGTACTGGTAAAACATTCTCAGGGGAGAAAATCTCATCTGGTGTATATTAAATTTTTAGCAGTGGTGGGAAGTAACGAAGTACAAGTACTTCGTTACTGTACTTAAGTNCGACAATCTTAGATCGGCTAACGATCTAAGGTTGTCGTAAGGGGAAAATAGGGGCAAAAAATCGTGTAATGTGAATAAGTTGTTAATGGAGACTGAGAATCCATTTTATTTTATTTTTTGGTTGTTTTGTTTATTTAATCAGTTCCAGTTTTATGTGTTCTTTTGAAAATAAAATGGCAGGAAATGGCAGCTATGGCAGGAAATTGCATACAATTTCCTGCCAATCTGACACTGATTTCCACTAAATCAGTGTCAGAAGGTCTTGAAACAATATTATCGTTTATTGCAGTGATTTTTTTAGACAATTAATCGCTCAGCAAAATTTGTTATCGTGACAGGCCTACAATGTACTTTAAAAAGTTGGAAGTAAACTAACAAAAGAGCCCAAGTTGTTTCTGTATGCCCCAGCTTGATTAATGACCATTAAAACTTCTATTTAAAATCCTGACTTTAAGAGACAAAATAACATTCTAAAACCTTAATATACCTGCCACAACGTCAAACACTTGTTGAATTGTACTGTATATTTACACCAGGAACACTGAAGAAATGGGTTAGTTCAGCTGAGTAGCTGCACGAAACTCCACAGTTGCTACACCTAAGTGTAGCACATTAAACGGGTTCTTGTTTAATTTTAGGTAAGATTTATCCCAGCCGAGATGAGTATGAAGCCCATCAGGAGAGAGTTTTGGCTCGCATTAGCAAACACAACAACCAGCAGGCTTTGTCTCACAGCATAGAAGAGGGGCTGAAGATACAGGCAATGACCAGGTAAACACAATCCCTGAGACAAACAGTGCACAGAGATGCTACCTGGTGGGTACTATGTTTTTTCTTGTTGTCAGGCTACAGCGTGGCAAGAGACACACAGTGGAAAACGGTAGCGGAGCTGAGGACAACGGAGACTCCTCCCACTGTAGTAATGCGTCTGTCCACAGTAATCAGGTATGTCCTGATGTACAGCAGTAAATGCGTATTAATTAAATGTATGGCAGGGGTACCCAAACTTTATGAGAGCAAGATCTACTTTTTCTCTCACCAGCCGCCTGAGATCTACCTCATGACACAAAGAAATAAAAATTGCTAATTAAACTCTATTGACTTATTTTATATGCGAATATGCATCAGCAGAAATAATAAAGTGACAGAAAACCTAACGCAGTTTCTTCCTCAGTGAGATTCTGACACTGGGAGGTCACTGGTTTCTCAGTCAGAAGCTGGTTGCAAACCTGAGGCCAGCAGGTGTCGATCAGTCATGGTAGATCTGAAATTTGGTTTGATGACCTCAATATGAGAAACTAACCAAAGAGCCCAGAAAAGCTAAAGGCAAATCTTCTGAAGTCGGGATATAATTAATTTAATTTCACATAATTATTGCGGTAGAATTTGTTAAAACTTAATGAAATATATTTGTCCTATTTGATGTTTGTTGTGATGTATGCTCCCAAACGAATGAGGTAATTAGTCCAAGTTTGTCGTTTATTGAATGTTCAGAAACTGCAGCGGGTGTGATGAGCCACAGCAAAGGTAAACAAAGGTAAAACAACCCGAACAGGTGATCAACTCTAAACCACTCCTACCTTTTTACTTTCTGTCTCTTTGTCGTTTAAGCACACCCGTTGCCGTGGTAAACGCCTGCGCCCCGCAAGCCGAGCAGAGATTATGTTAAAAACACAACATTCAGTCCGTTACAATATCAGGTTTCCAGGCTTGATATTTATTCCTCGATTATTAATAAGCCTCTCATGAACACAGCGGTGGTGGAGTAGCTAATTTAAACTCCTGCTCTGCTCGTCAGTCGGTCTTTGAGTCGCCTTCTTTTTCTTTTTTGTTGATGGGACCGAAACGCACTGAATTGCGCAACACCTTGTTCAAACAATAATTACTGAGATTATTAATTTTAACACATCTCGTTGATTTTTTTTTAAATAATTATTCTTTTTTAATGAAGCTACAAACGTCTAGGATCTTAGTGAATATTTTTGATAAGCCCGTCAGAAGAGGAAGTGCTGCTCTCAGCGTCCTGGTGGCGTTCAGATTATCATCTGCCGAGATCGACTCAAAACCTTCCGTATTGGGCACCCCTGATGTATGGCATGTGTTGTGGCATAATGGTTGCAGTATGTTCTCCAGACACATGTTGTGTTTTGTGTATTGGTTCCCCAGGAGGCTGGACCGAGCATTAAACGCACGAAGACTAGTGATGACAGTGGTTTGGACATGGACAACGCTGCTGAGAACGGGGGAGGAGACTCTGTGATTGATGGAGGAGCCAGTGAAATAGAGCTGGTGTTCAGGCCACACCCCACCCTGATGGAGAAGGATGATGGTCATAACAGGTGTGTTCACCACAAAACAAAACCTTCTGAAGTTGGTGACAAGCACACATTTACATCTGATTGGTAATTGTGATCTGACTGTGTCTTTACAGTGTGGAGTTTGTTCCTCGCTACATTAAGACCTCTGGTAACGCCACTGTAGATCACCTGTCTAAATACCTGGCAGTCCGGCTGGCTCTGGAGGAACTGAGAAGAAATGCTGAGGCCAGTCCTGTTAATGTTGAAGCAGCATCAGAGAAACAGTACACCATCTACATACCTACTGCTGGAAACCAGTTTACTGTGAGTACTCTTATGTTCAGGATCATCGCTAACAAAACGGTTTAAAACCTCTTACGATCACATTCTAAATATTGCTATATACTATTGTTAATTGGTTGTCCTGATCAGTTGAAAGATCCTCACACAGAATTATAGGTTTACGTTGGGCATACATGGCACACAACAATATTCTGCATACAGACCACAACACAGAAATGCAGGCTCCCTTTAAAACAGAGGTTCCCAAACTGTGGTGCGCGCCCGCTAGGGGGGGCGCCATGTCATTGCAAGGGGGGCGCAAGAAGCCATCTGGATGAAAAAAACAAAACAAAACATGAACACTGTATGGGTTTTTACCTTAGAATGGCCAACTCTCTGTTATTCTTTTGTCAATTTGATACAGTAGAGGCTTCCACACTTCCCATACTTGTGTCCTCTGTCACTTTTATCAGCAGTTAAAACTGTTTAATCTGTTGTTAACATGTTGTAACCTGTTTTTCCGAGCCGCCTTTAAACGCAACATGCGCGCTACGACGCTCGCGCTGGGTTTCCACCTGTGAAGGAGACCTGCTGCTGCTGGGCGGAGCTACGTAGGTTTGTGTTAGAATCACGGCAGCAAAACGCAAAGAACTTTTCACAGTTTTTCCTCCAAACTAACCGACTGAGTTGAGTAAAGCTGTTGGATGTAGGTAATGTTAGCTAAAAGATGACTAGCTAATATCAATACAGAACCTTAAGCTTAACAAGTACCTTGTTAGGCTACCGACGTTGGTGTCTATTTTCAGCTACGTACATTCATTTTGCCCCCAAAAAAGTCGATGCCCCTTCCCCGTCACACGCGTCGTTTCAACTAGACAGCCATTTGTAATCCATAGGAGGATTACAAATGTGTTTGAAAACCACTGGGGGGTGCAGAAGCTTTAAAAGAACATACATGTCTGTGTTGTGATCTTTAGTGACCACAACAAGGACATTTTTGATCAACCACAAATGGTCAAAAATGGTCAACCTCCCATTCTATGTTAGGATTTTTCAACTGATCTTGCATCAGGTCAGTCCTGGTCTTATTCCTTTGTATCCAGTGAACCTGAAGCCTGTGATCTTACCAAATCCACCCCTGCAATAAAAGTAATAAGATAGTAAACTTTTCTTGAAAAGGGATCTGCCTAAAGGAAAACCATTGAAATTTTGCTCAGTGTGTCTATAAAGGACCAGTCCTTGTTGCAGACTGGTCCTGGTCTTTCTTCAACCCATAGATTGAAGAAAGAGCAACCCATAGTTTGCTCTTTCTTCAGAAACTGTTGCTGCATGAATGGACATGTGGTATTGTTCGGCGTCTCGGGTGGTAGAGCTGGTGCATCATATGTCTGTTTAACTGTTCAACTCTGTTCATAGGTTCTGAATGGTTCCTTTTCCCTGGAGCTGGTCAGTGAAAAGTACTGGAAGGTCAACAAACCCATGGAGCTCTACTTTGCCCCCACTAAAGAACACAAGTAAACGTACATAAGAATACATAACTCCATCCACTTTTGCATAAACATACACACGTGTTGGAGGTGAACAGATGGACATGGAAACAGCTGCACACAAACACAAGCAGAAGAATGTGTGCCTGACAGAGACCAGGGGGTTTGGTGAAACCTTCAAATGGACTCCTATGAATAGAAAAAAACATTGTTGTTTTATATTTCGTGAATTTTGTCTCCTGTTAGACAGCAGCAGATCAGTACAGCAGATCACACCTCAAACAGCAAGTGTAGAGCTTTTCCAAAAACGGGTTTCATGCATTGGTTGAATTGGGAGATTTAAATGTTAAAGGGAAAAAAATACTGCAAACCTTTCCCCCTTATATTGTGAGCTTTGTTTTCAGTGACACACATGGCAATGTTGGTAATCTTTTCATGTCATAAACATATTTGTCCAGAAGGTAGAGCATATTTCATTATGAAACTGCTAAGATTCATGCCTGGGAAATGAAGAAAAAACTGCTGGAGACACAAATTTTGCTCAATTATCCAAGTCCTCTGTTTCCAAACTGTATATGTGCATGCAAGATGCATGTTAGCTGTATTTAATGTCTGTACTTTGAAAAGAAGTACAGACATTACTTAAGCAGTGTCTGTATATTTTTTTCTTTGGAAAAAGAATTCTGAATATATGCTACTTGAATTCCCCTCTTAAAGACCTGCTTGACATTTGGTCTAAATTTCAAAAGATTCTTAGGGAGAATCTGTCTCAGGGGACTTTTCCTTAGCCTTTTTATGATTACAATGTTCAGAGTAAAATTTAGTGTCTGAAATGGAATTAGTTAGAACCCATGAAGAGAAGTTGTTTCTCAATTTTAATAATTAGTATGTGAAATTTAGGATTTGATTTTTGCTTGAGTTTGACTTTTCTAGAGGGAAATTTAAATGACATGTTTTCCACAAAAATATTTCAAACAAGGTCTGCTGAAGCAATGATTTGGAGCTCCATTGATTTTGGTTTGCCTCTTTTGTCACATGTTATGATAAAGTATGAGAAATTCCAAATGTGTGAGGTCTGACTTGATATTTGGCATCTGGAAAGACTGACTTGTTTTGTTTGAGTATCTTCCTTTCTGTTGTCCTGATCTGTTGCCATAGAAACAAACTGTCTTTTAAAATTTGTGGCGGCTCATCCTTTTTATAAATGTTTTGTAACGCAGAGAGGAAGCTGTGTGTATTATTCAAGGGGTGAGATGGTTTGGGGAGTGTTTTTGTTAGACCACTACAGTATTCATTTTCCACAGAAATTTCCACAACTTTGTTGTTTGTTCAGCAGTGACACAGAAGGTTCTCACAGAGCAACATTCTGTGTGAAATAAAGGATTTGAACAGAAGTCCTCGAAAAAGAGAATTTAGAAGAATTCTAGTTTGTCCGAAAGCAAGGGACACAGGGACTTCTCCACTTGTCTAAGAACAATCTAACGTTATTTTCTTTATTTGCTCAAAGAAGGAAATCTGGTTTTGACTTCAATAAATAAGATCCAGCAGGGGGAAGTCTGCTGGTTCAAATAGGAATTTCAACCACAATTAATTGCAACAGGGTGTGCCACAATGTTTTCAAAATGCCTGGCAAGTTGAGAGTTGATCATTTCAATGATTGTACCATAATTCATGGAACTAATTGATTACAATAATGCATGGGTACACAGGTCCATGAAATTGAATTGAAGTGAAGGAACTTAAATGAAGGAACAAATTAGTGAAATGGCAAATTGACCTTGTTCCTTCCAGAACCATCAGCTGAGGAGCTCTGGAGTTTTGGGGAAACACTTTTTCAGCTCATTGGAAGGTACTTTTGAAGAATCTCAGCGCTGATGCAAAAATTATCTGAGCACAAAGAAGGCACATACATTTCAAGTCAAAGTTATACACTTAAAACAATGCAGCTTCATAAATAAAGCAACAAGATGTTGCTAGATTGTATTTTTATTACTAATTTTGACTTGTCAATCTAGGAAAACTTTTTTTAGGCAACATGTATGAGCGTAGAACTTTTTTAGTTTTGAGTTAGTTGGGCTTGGATAAATGAAGCTGTTTTCTATTCCTTTCACATTAAAGAACACCTGAATTTTGTACATAACCCAATAGTTCCCTTCACTGTAGAATTTTAAAACCAACATAGCCTGTTTCTTGCAAAAAATGTATCTGGGTGACTTTTCATTTTCACAAATATTGGGAGATATTTACAAATATCTCCCCTGATATTTGTGAGTGCTGGTCTGTTATAGCACACAAAGTGTGATGCAGCTGGGAGTTTCTGATATCAGAACAGATATCAGAAATATATTTGCAGAACAGAAAATATGTAATATTCTGTTTTTGAGCTTTCAGACTGAAGACTAGAGGAAGATTTTTTTCTCTGCTGGAAAAACTACTTGGAAGTGGATCCTTACTCTGGAGATGTTTTCATCCATTATTGTGCCAACTGTGAACCCGTGAGGGTTACCGCCCCCATGAAAACTGTCTGTTGTGCTTTATGAAAGAGAAAATGTGCTTCATTCTTGTTAGATTTGGTACCAGTGTGTGTCTGTGTGTGTGCATCTGTACTGGTTATTTTCTGGTTGGACAATAAAATCTCATCTGTACATTTAACATAAAACTTAATGCTTACTGTCTAAGAGAAGGCAGGTAGATGGATATAAATCTGAGATTTCAACATGTTGACTCATTTTCTGATTAAAGCTTAAAGACATCTCAACTACATTCCAGCTCTGTATATTTTAGAGCTTGGCATAATTTCTGCCATCTATTCTTCTGAATGAATGGCAGAAGAATGGAACTGGGTCCTTCCATTCCATGTCTTCCATGGTTCTCTATGGAAGCATCTATAGCGACTGGGAAATCTTAATACTTTTAGATTAATAACAATCTAGTTTTAAATATTGTCTAATTTAAAACTAGTAATGATAGTGGATTAAAAATAATTTGAATGAAATATTTCTGATTAGTCTGAGGAGGATTACAATGGAATAATGCTTGAAAATGATCGGTTTTGAATAAAATTAACTACAGAAAAATAATAATGTGCTAATGGAAAACAGCAGTAGTCTGATACCTTGACATCAAGGGGGAAGGTGTGTTTTGTGTAGAATTAGATGGTTGAAGACATTGAAGCAGCTTCCACGCCGTTGTGTACTGGAGTTATGGAATGGAGTTCACTTTCTGGTGAGGACTTCCTTTCGGCTCCCGTCGTGTGGTTATTGGGAGTTAGTGGATATGATGCAACTCTTAGATCATATTAGGAGTTATCTAATAATCTTGAGTGGGCGTGTCTAATTCTTCATAAAATTAAGAAAGTTATGGACAACCCTGACCACAGTAGGGTCAGAGCTTCTTCAGCATGTCTCTGGTAACATGACTTATAGCTTTTCTGCTCTTGGCATAAAAGCTATAAAAGTCATAGTTTTTATGCCAAGCTTTATGCCAAAAGAGCTTGGCATAAAGCTCTTTTATGCCAAGAGAGCTTTTATGTCGACAGTCATCATTTTCAGTAACACTTTGAAGAATCTGAATTAATGAACTACAACATTTAATTTCCCTTTAGGATTAATTAAGTATTTTTGAATTGAATTAAATCATACACTCTTCTCCAGTGTTCTGGAGTCAAATTCTAATATTGAAATCTTTAGAAGTTCGAGATTATGCATATGCAGTTTGGCTCTAAACAACATGCATCTTCCAAATTAAACCAACCATATGCAAGGAACTAGAATTCGGCCTTCTGCTATGCCCGCATGCTGCAGGCACTAGTCTGTGTTGAGAGTAGGATTCAACATCATGTTGTATGTCATCAGACAGGTTTAAATCTGTATGAATCAAAGATTCCCAACACCAAAACGTGATTTCCTGTTTAAAGGATGCGGGACTAAGGTGATGCCTTAGATTCTTTGAAGAATCTGAATTCTTCAATTGACCTTGTCAAGCATCACTGCAGGTACAAATTATTTGTGCTTTAAAGCACAAATAAACCTTTAACTATTTAAACAAAAAAAAATTGAGATCAAGACAAATAAATGACTTCCTGCTCTGGTGGGGCAGGCTTTGATGTCAGCATATCAAAGTATCATTAGGCATCCAACATGGATAACTCATGCTAAGTTTTTCACATTTCAGTCTTCCTGTGTGAAAGTTATAGTGATTTGTTTGTTTTGACGAGTATGTTAAGCTCCGGAACTCAGGAATTTAATCTCCATCCCTTAACTGCATAGGGATGGGGAGATTGTTGAAGTTTGAGGTGTGTAAATGTCAAAATGTCCCAAAATGGCTGCCTCCCATTTTAGGACATAATTCCTCGAGACTTTCCTTCTTGATTTGGGGGGATAAGAGGGTCTACCAACAAACCTAGTTTCATGTCTGTAGGATGAACAGTTTAGCCTACACTCACGTTATGGGGCACTGTAGAGCCATGCCTACTTTTGAGTCCATTAAAATGTTTCCTTTTGAGTGAAGTTTGGTGAATTTTTGAATAGGCCCCACAATGTGTATTTTTGGGCAGAAAAGTATAATAAATCCTACAAGTCCTATGCTAATAGGTCTCAGTAGTGCTTTCACTGCTCAGGGCTCATTATAAACTTTCCAACTTAAAACGCAGGATGACAAATGTGATGAGGAACATCTTCTGCACAACTATGTACTGTTTTGGTTTTCTTGTGACAGATTCAATATGAAGGTTGTATTTCTTTTCTAAAAGCTCCACCCTATAAGTCATTGGCATTAATGACCAATCAGTATTCAAGTTTAGCTCTTTATTTAGTTTATTCCATATATAAAAAGCATTCACACAATAGTGCCACATGGATGTGGTTTTTGTGAAGACAGAAGTAGAAAAAAAAAGACTGAAAGTTGTTCAAAGTTTACCTCAAATATTCTAATTTGAGATACAATGAAGTTCAGTCCCAGCATGTGCTGGGCAAAAGGCAGGGAAAGGTGTCAATGAGAATCCATCTACCTTTTCCATTCCTCTCATCTTAAGGAGTCAGACCCACAAAAGAGTAGAGTTAAGGACAAGGATAGCTGGGGTTGAGTTAGAATGGTTCAGTGTTGTAGCTGAGCAGATGACAGAGCAAGGTGCCATTTTGTGTTTAAGAAGAAAAGTGGAATTCTGTACTGCTGGCAGTAAAAATAAGTGACTTCAGTTTGAGGCGCCAGCACCTTCTGAATCCCAGAGGAGTGAAAGCAGAAAAAAACTAAGTCATGCATCAGAAAGACACAGCTCCAGTTTCTTAAAAGGACAGCAGCCCTAATGACCATAACTGCAGATTATGGGAATCATCAGACAGTCTTCCTTGCAGTCAGGACTCGGACGATGGAGCCAACTCCACCCACTGCCAGGGCCTGAGGAAACAGTCAAAAGGAGAACAGAACTGGGTCAGCATTCCGTCATAGGCACAAATAACCAAAAGGTTTTAAGCAGTTTTCACTGGAACAACAATATTTAATTCCAAGTTTCCTAAAAACCCAATGCTGACAGCATTTCAGAGTCCAAACCTACATTGAATACTGGTTTGGAGTACAGGTTTGATTCTGTACTCAAACAGTAAACACACAATTGCCTGTAGTTAAATTAGTTTAATTTACAGTACTGGTGAAATACTGGGAATTGGGGGCTGATTTATAGGCACACGTGTAGCACTGAAATTTCTTGGTATTTCTTAGTGGTTCAGAAAATGGAATAAAAAATAAAATAATTAAAAAAAACTTTTTGGACATGGGATCAGTCAGGATATTATGTTGGTGTCTTGAATGAGGCCACAATAGCGACTCACCAATGAACTTGGGCTTGTGTTGAAACTACCATGTACAGCTTCTAAGACAAGTGCAAATTGATTTGATGGCATTTAAGCCCATTCCCACCCTTCTCCTAGGAACCCTAACCCAGACGACATCTTGTTCGCGCCAAGCAAACAAGATGACATGTCATGTTCATGTATCACTTTAAGGAAAACCATGCGACTGATACAGTTCTTGTTTCATTTGGTTGTGAATGTCCCAAATTGCATTTATGAGGGAGAAAATGTAGACATGTTTGTGGGTTTTGTTGATGGAGATACTTTTTGTCCTTTGCTTTGCATTGGGTTTTGAATAACGGCATGGATCAACCAAGTTAGAGGAAGTCTTTTCCCGTGTGGGATCATTTTGATCTTATCACGGAGAATAAAGGTAAATGATTATTCTGTTCTCGTTTCCACTTTTGATCACCAATATAGGATATTTGAATTAGTTTACATAGACTAATTTATTTCTATTGAAGGTGAAATGTAGGATTTGCTCGGTGCTGTCTTACTACAGTAAGTTTGGGAACCCAGTGGTTCCCAAACTTTTTCTCCTGGGTCCCCCCAATGGTTTCCAAACACTTTCTGGGCACCCCCTGTGGATTACAATAGTTTGACTTCGGTCTTCTTATTGAAACGATGTGTGTGACTGGAGGGTGTGGGGGGGTAGAAGTAGAGAGACTGGGGAGTCTGATCGGACTGTTTCTGTTATACGATGAGTCGTTGTTGTTTTTTTCCATTCATCCATCCTGTGCCCCCCCCTAATTTTATGACGCAAAATTCCCATCATAGTCCACAGTGACATTTAATCGCATTATATTTTCAGTCGGTCTAAGTAATATTAGGCAATATTGCCGTATATATAAGGCGATTCCATATATGTGGTGTATATGGAATTGTGTGTGTATAACTTTTTCTCTGCAGCGACAATGGTTCCAATAGTACCACAAAATATTTTGATAAAATTTTAAGTCCATATCACCCACCCCTACTTTATGTAAGCATTTTCATCTTTCAACATATACCTATGCATCTGTTGAAAGAAAAGGGATGTTTTTCTTCTTCTATTTTTGTGGCGGCTGAAAGATGAAACTAAATTTAGTTTCATCTAAATTTAGTTTAGATGCCACTGATAGTGGCGAAAAAAATTAGCTAAAGTCCAAATAGCGAAGTGTAGGCATATGAATGTGGGAACAGCTGAGAAACAAAGCTGTCTAAAAATCAAAACAATTCCTAAGTGATTAAAACACTTTGGAATTGTGCCTCAGACAAGCTGAGGGCACCTACGGTGCCTTGCAAAAGTATGCAGCCCCCTTGAACTTTTCAACCTTTTGCCGCTTTTCAGGCTTCAAACATAAAAACCTAAATTTTTTATTATTTTGTGAAGAATCAACAAGTGGGACACAATCGTGAGGTGGAACAAAATTTATTGGATATTTTAAACTTTTTTAACCAATTAAAAAGAGCAAAGTGCAATATTATTCAGCCTATTTGACTGATTTCCTGATCAGAGATGCAGCCAAGAGGTCCATGATCACTCTGGATGAACTGCAAATATCTACAGCTGAGGTGGGAGAGTCTGTCCATAGGATAACCATCAGTCATACACTGCACAAATTTGGCCTTTATGGAAGAGTGGCAAGAAGAAAGCCTTTTCTCAAAGATATCCATAAAAAGTCTCGTTTAAAGTTTGCCACAAGCCACCTGGACACGTGGAAAAAGGTGCTCTGGTAAGATGAAACCAAAATCGAACTTTTTGGCCACTATGCAAAACGATATGTTTGGCGGAAAAGCAACACACATCATCCACATTGTCAAACATGGTGGTGGCAGCATCATGGTTTGGGCCTGCTTTTCTTCAGCAGGGACAGGGAAGATGGTTAAAATTGATGGGAAGATGGATGGAGCCAAATGTAGAACCATTATGGAAGAAAACCTGTTGGAGTCTGCAAAAGACCTGAGACTGGGATGGAGATTTAGTTTCCAACAAGACTATTATCCCAAACATAAAGCAAAATCTACAATGGAATGGTTCACAAATGAACAAATCCAGGTGTTAGAATGTTCAAGTCAAAGTCCAGACCTGAATCCAATCGAGAATCTGAGGAAAGAGCTGAAAACTGCTGTTAAAAAGCGCTCTCCATCCAACCTTACTGAGGTTGGATGGAGGAAGAATTGGCAAGGAAGAATTGGCAAGAATTTCAGTCTCTCAATGTGCAAAACTGAGAGACATACCCCAAACGAATTTGCCTGCTATCGCAGCAAAAGGAGGCGCTACAAAGTATGCAAGGGACCAAATAATGTTGCATGCCCCACTTTGCAGTTTTTTATTTGCTAAAAAAGATTTGAATATCCAATAAATTTCATTCCATCTCACAATTGTGTCCCACTTGTTGATTTTTCACAAAATAATACAAATTTTAGATCTTTATATTTGAAGCCTGAAGAGGCAAAAGTTCAAGGGGGTTGAATACTTTTTCACAAGGCACTGCATGAAATGAACCTGGGCTTCCAGATGCCATAGACTTCTGTGTAATGAATCTATGAGTTTCCATACTAATCTGTGTTGAGATACACATACACACCTTACCTTTTCATGCCACTGCAGCAGGACAGCGCTGCTGTTGTCAGATGGTTTCTCAAAGCCTCTGTAGATGTATTTCATCAGCAGGTCTACTCCTGCTTTGTCCAGTGAGCCCACAGCTTTTTCTATGTCACTACTCTTAAAACTGCTAAGAACTTTGACCACCAGCAACTCCGCTCGGTCCTGCCACACAGACGGAGAGAGGGGTAGGTGGGCATTACCAGCCAGGCAGAAAAAAAGATTACATGACAGTTAAAAACTGTTTTTACAGCATCTATCAAGTTTGATATGCACAGCAGCCATGTTGGATTTTGAGCTCACAGGTGGTGAAAACTACTCAAGTTTAAATAAATCACTAAAGGTAATTTGGAGTTGAAATTCCAAATTCAACTCCAAATGGGGGTGGGGTTCAATTAAAAATAATTTTTTAAAAAAATTAAATGTCATGCTTTGATTAAAACTTACATGCACGAGTACCATTCCACACCAGGACATAACAATAATGTTTTTCTCAAGTTATCAATACCAGTTGTTCATAAATATAGATGGCACAGAGCACTGATTTTTCTCGACGTTCCACCTAGCTTTAAGGTCATGCATATGTTTGAACAAGAATCAAGCTTAGAGTATTTTGAAATTTATGAGCTCCACATTTGTCAGCTGGATGACTTGTAATACATCAATACATCACTGGTAGACAACAGAGTGCACATAAATCAGATGCCACCTCTGATTTATGAGCAGGTGCTAAATGAGTCCAGTTTGTTGAAATCTTCTTATGTGTCTTCATCCTGAGGAGCAAAGACCTAACCAGTGCTACTATGCTCCGTGTTCTTTTGTAAAGGCAACTGTAGGACAAAACACAAGTAATCACAGAAGTGGAGCAGGAGGCATGTCAGATGTTCATACCTTAGCATTCTGGTTCTTGGTATTGATTGGAGGGTTCTTCAGTACAGCATGGAGAGCTCCAGTCATGTTCCCTTTGCAAGGAATTAGTCAAGAATCACAGAGACAAGTAATACACCAGCAGAAGCACGTGAGGAACACAGTAGAACAGGATGATCACCTTATATGGTAAAGATCATCACACATATTCTTGAAAGTCATTAAGCTGAAATATAGTTTAATCAGCTCAGAATGAGAACTGTTTATTCACCTGAATAATTTTGTCACTTCTTGTTTAAAGTGACTAAAATATCTGAAGGGTTTGTTTATATGTATAAATGAAAGCTAGTTATATTCCGAGCAGGAACAGGTTAACCTTGTTTAATTATCTTCTGGAACTAAAGTGGATCTATCAATTTTACAGAGAATGTTAAACCAAACGGAAACAACCGGCTGAGAAAAAAGTAAAAGAGTGTGGTAGAAGTGTACGGGGACCACACCCTCTTGTTCCTGCCAGCCGGAAACACCGCCGCATAAAAGTCAAACTGAACACTGTTACATGCTGACGGACACCCAAGCTTCTTCCTGCGGGACACCTCATTGCTTCAACCACTCACAGTTAACCCCACCACCGTCGCTAAATTACCTTAAAGGATATTGTCTAAGAAGGGAGTCCACTTCTGCTTCGTCTGGACCTCCTTGGTTCTCACCGCCGTCCTCTTCGTCCACAAACTTGTTTTCGTCGTATTCATCTACATCTACTTTCCTGAAGCGGTCAGAAACGGTGTTCTTAGACATTCTGGATGAAACAGAGACAGCAGCGCAAATATAATGTTAGGGAAGGAAAAAAGACTCTTTCTGGTCAAAAGAGGACCCAGTTTCTGATGTCCAAAACTCTACTTCCTCATCACAACACTTCCGCTTTGTTTTTCTTCTTCTATTGTTATCGCGGTTGGCAAACATCTTAAGGTGCGTTACCGCCACCTTCCAGATTGGAGTATGGATCACATGTTTCATTTAGAATAAAAAATACCCGTTCTTCTAAAATAAATATTAAAAATAAAAAAAAAATTTTAAATTACTGATGAGATTCACAGATGATCTTTGAAACAATTCCCTTATTTCCAATTTACTTGTATTCTTATTAAAATTTCTAATTAAATTAGTATGTTCTTTCATGAACATAGTTATTACCAGGGCTGGCCCAAGGCATAAACAAACTAAGTAGCCGCTTAGGCCCGCAGGGCCACCAAGGGGTCCCCTCAGTAGAGCTGATTTTTTTAGTAATGATTTCTATGTCATTATAATAACAAAAACACACAATTTCATCATGAAGTGATTTGTTTTTACAGTAATATATTTGATAATGATTATTTTATGATATGATATGATTTTATGATATGATAATCATTATTTTATGGACAAAAGGAAAGCAATTAATTGCTCTTGGGGGCCCTCTGGTTCCTGGGGTAGGTCACGCAAGCTTTGCTGGTAATATGAGCTGCCGTGCAGAGTGCATCCAAACTTCCAAAGCTCCAGTAGAAGATAAGTTAGCAGGGGTGTGGTATGGGGGGGAAAGTTATGACAATTCCAAGGGGCCTGGACCAACACGGGGCCCCCCACAAAAGAAAAAGAAAGACTTTTTTTTTCTTACAGAAATATAAAAAATGTCGGGGCCCTGTCAATCACTGTTATTGTGTTTTTAAAAATTGTTTTTAGTAATAAAAATTAAATGTTACCCCTTCCAGACCAAAAAGCACACATCCATATTTGTACTAAACACCCCAACGGTTCTGCATGAAATGGTTCGTTCCTGCTTAGCGCACTTGATGGTGACAGTTTCAGCAGCAGTCAGAATAAAAAACGACTGTGACAGCTACTGTGCTGCCTAGAAAAATAATAAAGTCAAGTTTTCAAAAAAGTAGATAAGAGAGAGAAAAAGACAAGGGTGTCTATTTGTAACAGTTAATCTCCAAGAGAGGTGAGTAGATTGTGTGAGATTATCAACCATTCAGCATAGTTAACCTAACTACAGGCAACTGTTTATGGAGGACCAAAACCGACAAAATAAGAAATAAAAGCATAAATATATATTTTAATAAGAAATAAAAGCAAAATATATATTTTATTTTTTCTTCTCCTTACACATGAGTTTCTGTCAAGTAATGTATATATTTCCTTTTTCATTTCTCCTAAACATGTCTTTCTGTCAAGAAAAGTAAATATTTTGTTTTGTCTTTTTTTTTTTGCTTCTCCTTTTTCTGCTTGTTGTATTTCTGCTTGCTCTTTTTTACCATCTGCTGCATCATTATGTTAATGAGGAGAGCTGCCTTCTATGTCCAGCTTCTCTACCATTGGCCAGTAGAGCTTTGGAACCAACGTCACTGCATCAGATGTTGTGGGGCGTTTACGTCTCGGTGCCATCTTTGCAGGCCACAGACCAAAACAAACTTTATCCTGTTTTTTTTTATTGTGTTACCAACTGCAGTGAAGTTAGTTTCGAGTTGGATATTGGATATTCCAATATTCCAATATCCAATATCCAATATCCGGCTGGCCGAAATTAGCCAGCCGGATATCTAATATCTGGCTGGCTAATATCCAATTTATTAGTCGGATAATTATTTATTAGCCGGCTAATTTCGGCCAGCCGTTCTCTAGCTCCTTCCTCAGGCGCTCAGAGAGTCACTTCACTTAGGGACTGTCAACAGATTTGCAAATCAAACACTCCTGTCAAACAAATGTTAATAAATGCCTTGCCTTGTAACCAGCTGATACAGAAAAGTGGTAATGCATGCTTTTACATGAGACACACTACCCTCTATTAAAATGTCCAGTCATATTCAATATTTTAAATAACTTTCATGTTAAATAATATAATGTTTTCTTCAATATCTTCCATATTGTGTGCCACACTGACTAGAAATCAGTTCAGCTACAGAAAGTTTTGTCACATTCATCCGTTTTAAATCTATTCAGTGACTGGAGGGGTTCAGAGTCACCTGGTGACATGGTAATGTAGATCTGTGTATCAACAGGGAATTAAAAGGGTCAAATCGAATAAAAATGAGTCTATCTCATCTGTACAGACTGGTAGAACAATTGTTTACAGTCTACAGTCATGGCCAAAAGTTTTGAGAATGATTCAAATGTTAATATTTACAAAGTCTATTGCTTCAGTTTTTATAATGGAAATTTGCATATACTCCAGAATGTTATAAAGAGTGATCAGCTTAACAGCAATTAATTGCAAAGTCAATATTCGCCCAGACAATGAACTTTATCCCCCAAAACTCATTTCAACTTCATTGCAGCCCTGCCTTAAAAGGACCAGCTAACATCGTTTCAGTGATTGCTCCATTAACA
>NW_015115398.1:70240-72658 GCF_001443285.1 Poecilia latipinna
AGAAACACGTGCAGTCATCATTGCACTGCACAAAAATGGCCTAACAGGGAAGAGTATCGCAGCTAGAAAGATTGCACCTCAGTCAACAATCTATCGCATCATCAAGAACTTCAAGGAGAGAGGTTCCATTGTTGCCAAAAAGGCTCCAGGGCGCCCAAGAAAGACCAGCAAGCGCCAGGACCGTCTCTTAAAAGTGTTTCAGCTGCGGGATCGGGCTACCAGCAGTGCAGAGCTTGCTCAGGAATGGCAGCAGGCAGGTGTGAGTGCATCTGCACGCACTGTGAGGCGGAGACTCTTGGAGCAAGGCCTGGTCTCAAGGAGGGCAGCAAAGAAGCCACTTCTCTCCAGGAAAAACATCAGGGACAGACTGATATTCTGCAAAAGGTACAGGGAGTGGACTGCTGAGGACTGGGGTAAAGTCATTTTCTCTGATGAATCCCCTTTCTGATTGTTTGGGACATCTGGAAAACAGCTTGTTTGGAGAACACGAGGTGAGCACTACCACCAGTCTTGTCTCATGGCAACTGTAAAGCATCCTGAAACCATTCATGTGTGGAGTTGCTTCTCAGCCAAGGGAGTCGGCCTGGAAACTCCCCAGATCTTAATCCCATTGAAAACTTGTGGTCAATCATCAAGATTGACCACAATCTTGATGGACAAACAAAAACCTAGGAATTCTGACAAAATGCAAACATTGATTCTGCAAGAATGGACTGCTGTCAGTCAGGATTTGGTCCAGAAGTTGGTTGAGAGCATGGCAGGGAGAATTGCAGAGTTCCTGAAGAAGAGGGGTCAACACTGCAAATATTGACTTGCTGCATTAACTCATTCTGTCAATAAAAGCTTTTGTTACTCATAATATGATTGCAATTGTATTTCTGTATGTGATAACATCTGACATACACACATGAAAACCAGAGGGCAGCAGATCATGTGAAAATATAATATTTGTGTCATTCTCAAAACTTTTGGCAATTACTGTACTAATCAACAATTTCTAGAACCTCCGAGTGCTTGAGGAGGAAGGTGGAGAATTACTGGCGAAATTAGCGTTCATAAATTCATCAAGGATCAACCTTGAGCTAAACGCCCCTTGCTCGGCGGATACTGGACTACAGTGAAGTTAGTTTGGACTACAGAAGTTAGTTTCGAATTGGATATTGGGCACTATATCCAACTCGAAACTAACTTCACTGCCAGGGGCGAGGAATAGGGGGGAAAAGTGATGACAGTACGGGCCCTGACCAACAGGGGGCCCTCCACAATTTAATTATTTTTTGTTCATAGAAATGAAAAAAATTGGGGCACTGTCAATTACATAATTAATCATATTATAATATTGTATTTTTGAAGATTGTTTTAATGATCCCACTCCCAGACCAAAAAACACACATCCATATTTGCCCTGAACCCCCCTATCTGCGTTCATTCCTGCTTGGAGCACTTGAGAGTGACGCTGTTCAACTGCAGACAGTAGAAGGACACGAATGACTGTGGCTGTTACTATGCTGCTAAGAAAAGTTATAAAATCAGGTTTTCAAAAACAAAGAGAGAGTGAGAGAGAGAAAAAGGCAAGAGTGTTAATTTATAACCCAGTTTTTCTCCAAGAGAGGTGAGTAGACTGTATGAGATTATCAACCATTTAGTATAATTAGCTTAGCTACAGACTACTGTTTGCCCCAATTTCACTAGCATTTAATGAATTAAGGAAAAAAATTACCAACATATTCATATATTTAACTTGTCCCTTGTACATTTTACCACTTAACAGATGTCAGCAGCAGCTCTAACCCACATCCCTCCTGACCCGTCCTCTCCTGAGTAAAATTAAAACTGCAGTATGTAACTTATATAAAAAAAATATTTGTTTCCACATATTTGTTAAAACTGTCATTATGTTGTGACAGTATGGAATGAGAGATAATTTGTAAAAAATCGATTTCCTCTGCTTTCTCCCAGTGCTGGAAACAACCAGTCAGTGGCAGGAGAGTTTTAGTACTGTCAATCTCAATCTCATTTGGCTGCTCATCCTCCCTCCCCTTGCTCTGTGCTATTCTGTCTCTAGCATAGGCTTTTGTAAACGGTTTGTCTAGTAAGCCAGTGATGGCTTATGAGACAAAACCGTAACAATCTGTATTGTTACAGATTTTCCTGTAACAATAAGTTGTTTCTCCACCATTAGCACATTTAGCAGTGAATGAATGAAGTTGATTGACAGCGTTAAGAGCGTCCTACTAGTTCTGATTGGTTGTTTTGGTCAGAACGTTGCATTACTTTACCCAGCAATAGTAGTTCAAGGAGGATATTGATTAGGTCAATAGGCCAGAATAGGTTACTGATTTTAAAACTATAGTTAGGCTATTTAAATCAAGACTTGTTAAGCTTTAAAACTAGCATACTTTAAATTAATTTTCTTAA
>NW_015115399.1:0-1122 GCF_001443285.1 Poecilia latipinna
TAAGGTGCAGGGCAGTCGGGAAGCGTATCGATGGGGAAAAGACAGACTGACATAAACCTTTTAAAACAACGGAAACATTTTCGGTATTCTGATTACTGAAATTTAAAAGTGCTGTGTTGTTCCATCACCCCAGTTTCATACAGGACCACTTACAGCTCCGGTGTTATCGCTATAAAATGAACGCTCACTATCGAGGTATCACCCATGGAGGGATTTCTTTATTTAAATGGGTTCATTTTTCAGAGGGATACAAAGTGAGGGTATCGTGATTTTAGTAATCACATGTTTATAAGGGCAATTTTCTATTGTCCTTTCATGGAAGCGGGCAGCTTTCAAACGGAAATAAAACACTTTTTAATACAATTTGCTGTTTTGACATGATCACAGAACTGCCAAAACATATGTACAAAAATCCTCAATAAAACATAAAATATTAGAAAATCAGACAGCAGACAAAGTGAATCACAGCAATATCATCAGCCGGTGTAACGCTGACCTGATGCGGTGAAGCTACCAGTAGCAGGAGCGGAGCTGCGCCAAGAAGCTACAAATACTGAATAGAAGAAGAGCTGCCATCGATACAGTTGCAGCCAAGCATGTTTTAATGTTACACAATACAGTTTTAGCAAGTTGCTCAAAGTCTAAACTGGTATTGTTGTGATTGTAAGGTGTAAAGTTTACCTTCGACCAAAGGAATCCCAGCGTCCCCCTTTTGTAAAACTTTCCGCCAACTTCCCGTCTTGTCCCCTTTCCTCTAGCCATGCCCAGCGCCACTTGTTTTTAATTCCTTTCTCAAGTAAACGTGTTTCTTTACCGGGTGAGACAAACTCCATCTTCTTTCATATCCCATTTGATTTAACTGCTGAACAGAACAAATGCGCTTCTTTTTTACAAACCGTTTTACAGTCATTGGTCAAGAACACGGGAGCTAGAATTCTGATTGGCAGACATCTTTGTCTATTATCTACAGTTTAGTTGAGGCGGGCCGTTTGGTCCAATGCTCGCTTTGCTTGAAAAGCCGGAAATCTGGCCCTCAGATAGAGCTCTTTAAACCCAGAGACCACAGTTTGGTTGAGGCGGACCATGAAGATTGGTTGAGGTGGACCGTTTGGTCAAAAGCCG
>NW_015115399.1:5173-52194 GCF_001443285.1 Poecilia latipinna
TCCGCAAAAAGAAAAATAAATTCCAGGTCTCACCGGGAGCATCTTTCTTCCCCCTCGGCGGCGTCCTCTTGCTCCGGGCGGCGTTTCCTGGGTTTAAGACTCCGATCCAGCTTCCAAACGCACAATGTATGGCACTGGGGCGAACTCCGAAGGCCGTTTATTTATTTTCTTTTAAGTTTTTACTTGTTTCAAACATTCAAAAGGGCAAATCGCCCGCTGTACAGATATAACGGTTGCGATATATTCCTCTCCCGGATGCGCCGCTGCGCTCCGATGCACACGCCCCTTTTCACAATCACACCTAAAACCAGCATGATGCTGCTCAAAAACCAGTTTTAAACTGTGGAAACTTAGGATAATTAAACAATCAAGTAACTGAAACTGTTCTAAAAAAAAAAAAAAAAGCTGATTTACCTTATTTATTTATTTATTTATTTTAGTCAGAAAGAAACAAACAGTGGCAATGTAATCAAATACTAAATTAAATAAATGCTTGACCAATAAAATCAATGTACCTATTTTCACGTTTCCAACATATTTTCGGGGCTCTAGTAGTTTTTTTGTACTTTTGTTAATTTTTAGGTGCTGAATTCAAAAAGATAAAAGTATTGTATTGTGATTATGTATAGATTGCTTGTGTAATGAATGATCAAAATAAGATACCTATACCTTTTTCAAAAAATGTATTCAATTGATTTTGAACAACTAGTTGACTAATGTTTTCTCCCAACTTTTCCTGTCATCATTTTGCGGACAAGCATAAGTGCCACCAGGAGGAAAATGGAGTGCAGTAATTTGGGGACAGATGACATAAACTGCTTGTTTGTGTGGGAGGGGGAATCAATTTCACATCAGTTTGAATGACTCATAAATAGACTCATAAACATGAAAATGAAGGATATATCTATCATTTTAATATGTTTTAGTTAGTTCTATAAACCCAATACATAGTCCAGTTAGTTATAGTTTTTCAATAATTGTTTTTATTTAATCAACAAAAATGTTTCCTTAATTTCAGTTTTTGTTATTTTGAAAGTTTTAGTTAATTACAATAACCTTGGTGTAGGAGGTCAAACCTTGGTAACTTATAATTTGTTTTTTTAATGTATTGATTATGTGTTGATTTGTGTGTGAATGCAACTTGGCCTGTGCAGTCATAGGAAACCTTTTGAATGTGATAGCCGTTATATCTGAGGTTAGGAGAAAAGTGTAGTGAAATATAATGTATTCTGTAATGTGTGACTGTGTAAATTTGCGTCATTGCTTGGTATTCATGAGGGGTTTAAGAAGCACTTTTAAAAATACAAAATGATGCACAAGGTCCCATGAACATATTTGTTTCACACCTTCATAACTATGATTATAATGTTGTTTTGTCTGCATGTAGATTTTCCTTGATTACTGAAAACTGTTTTCACAAGTGAAACCTTTTTATCTATTTATGCTGAATGTAAATCAATAATAAAAAAAAAGCTTTGTAAAACTCAACATGTCTTACAGTGTTTTTATTCTGATATTTGTTTATTTTGTCGATTGAAACATAAGAAAATTACATTTTGGATAAAGGGATTGAATTACTGATCAACGTCACTGAATTCATGTGTTGCAGTCACTGTCATGGCCACAGGTGTTTATAATCCAGTTCCTTTGCAGTGAGTTCACTGATGAAATTTCCTACCTAATTATCTCAGGGTTATTAGAATAAAGTGTAAGTGAATGACAGTAATTTAGCCACAGTGGGTAGAAATATCAGAGCAGCTGCAACTGAGGCCCTGTTGAGTCAACAGCTACAGACCTCCAATCCTCATGTGGTTTTTAGATTAACTCAACAACGTGGCATAGAGCATCATAAACCTTACTTAATAAAATCCAACAGAAAAAAATAGGATATTTTGTAAAGTGCAAAGTTTAGTGGATGCTTATGGTGTGTTGCTCTTTTTCATGAATTGCAATCAGCCTCTTAAGGCCGGCAAAAAAGTTTTAAGGCTTCATCATAATAAGAACTTTTGGATCATTTCATCCTCCCAAGTTAGTAGGAACAGGTTAGAGACGTTTCCATTCCTGTCCAACATGATTCTTTATTAGAGCAAAACAAACAAACATGGATGAGCAGGTTTGGTCTGGATCAAGTTGATTGACCTGCACAGAGTCCTGGCTTCAACCTGACAGAGCAGGTTGATTTATTAGAGCTGAGGCTGTGAGCAAGACATTGATGTCCAACATCAGTGTCTGATCTCATAAATGTTCTCCTGCAAGACGGGTAAAAAAAAAAAAGCTTATGGAAAGCAGAAGAGATAAAGTGGTGATAGCTGCAAAAGATGGACATCATATGAACCAGATCAACAATTAGATGCCACTCAAGTCTATATGCATGTGAAGACAACAAGCATACACTTTTATCAATGTAGTTGTCATTAGGTGCAGTTTGTAGTGGTGAGGATGGAAAGCGGTGGATCAGGGATGGTGGAAAATGATGGTTTTAATGATGAATTGATACATAAAATCCAGGCAGTGCAGGTGAGCAGCAGCAATAACACTGGTAACAACTGGTGAGTTCATTGGACAACTAACATAAGACTACTGACAGAAAACAAGGACTGAACGGGGAGCAGGTGACACAGAAGGAGTTAAATACACAGAGAGTAATCAGGGGGAAACCAGGGACAGCTGGAAACACTTCAGTGGTAAACAAGACAACACAGAACCTAAAATGCATTAACTAGAAACGACACGGACACATAAATCCTTACAGTAGTGTTGTTTTATGTAAATATTGAACATAAAAGAACAACTGTGAAAAATATACATGTTTTAAATAAAAGGTTTTGCTTCTAACTGATTTATTTTCTGTCTCCTTTCAGGTCAAGGTTTAATTTTTCTGAGTTTAGTCTGATGATGCTGAAGCTGCAATACTTAGAAATAGTATCTGTGCTCTACACACTCAACTCTGACTTTAGTAAAAAAAAATTATGTCTTTTCTAAACTGTAAAGTTGCCTGTTCTTGTGATTGTATATTAGCATACATTTTATATTTTTCTATGGTGAAGCATTACTTATGTTGTATAACAAGTCTATAAAACCACATTGCTGCAGAATTAATTTTATTTAATGTAAGAGTGCTGTTCTGGTTGATTGATCAAAAGTCACATCAAAATTTGTCACGATAACAAATTTTGCTGAGCGATTAATTGTCTAAAAAATTATTGGGATAAACGATAATATTGTTTGAAAACTTTTTTACACTGATGTAATGGTAAAGACATAATAATACAAGCACATCCTGTCAAAAATAAATACACTTTATTTTCAAAATAACATTTATGAAAATAACCAAACAACCAAAAACAAAAATAAAATGGACTCTCAGTCTCCGTTAACAAAAAATGCACTTGAATAAAAACTAAACACAAAATAAAACCAAAGTGGAAATAAAAACTACATTCAATCAAAGGATTACAGATTATGAAGTCTGTATACTATATCAATAATCATTAGACTTAGATAGAGAAGATGGGCATATCCAACTACCTGATGCAGTAGTTTGTCCTCCCTTATGCTGAAGAAATGCGGAAGCGAGGGTCAGTGGAGAGAACCAGACTTGAGCCTTTTTTCATCCAGTGTCATCAATGGAAAGAGAAAAAGGCAGGAAGAAACAAAAAGCCGATAAATTAAAATTGGATTGATAATTTTCATTTATCATGTGATTAATTGATTTATTGTTTATTGTGACAGGCCTAGTCACACCCATAAATCACACAAAGTGTTCAGGGTTGTAAAATAAGGTGGATTCAATCAATTTATAAAAAATATTTTGCTTCCAAAATGATCTCCAGGTCTTCAGTGTTACTTTCTCCAATAGTTCCTTCAGAAGGCAATTATATAAGTATTCATATTTTATGCAATTCCACATTGCTCCATGTTACAACTACACATTTCAATGCATTGTAGGACACAACCCACTGGTTATGGGACAAACTCCTAACTCCTGATCCAGCATAATCCCATATGTTGAATGTTTAAGCATTTAACCTCTTATCTACTCAGTGACACTTTGTTTTTGCAAACCAAAGTGCAGAAAATGATTTTTTTCATTATTGATCAATAGCAGCTAAATATCCTGGGACTAATAAGTCAGAGTGATGGCAAAACAAGCCTCAAACTGTCATGAAATTATTGGTGCAAAGCTCATGATCCAACGTTGACGCACCTTAAAGTGGCAGAGTCCAAAAGTCCAAAGACGTGTTCAATAATGTTAGAAAGTTGAAAGCTTTATTTTATTTCTAGACGCCACAGAAATAAAATCATGTTAGTAGAAACGAACAGAGACTATGTGACTCTATAATCACATTAATCAGTTCAAATATCATAATATTGATCTTTGTTTCCCTGCAGGTGAAGAAACCTACCGGTTATTTCACATTATTGACCAGGAGCTAAATAAATGTATGTTGTGCCAACAAAAATTAACTATCAGAAAAAAAAGTTTGCATTGCTTCCTTTTAATAGAATAAGTTTATTTATATATTTTCTACTGACTATAAATATAAAACTTGCCACCAATCCATATTTAATCTTTTGAAAGCGATATTTTCAACACATGAATGCAGCATCTGCCTGGGCTGCACCAAAACAGAAAGTGAAACTATTCAGACATTTTATGTCAGTCAACCAGCAGTAAGTTTAGAGAGCGACAAAAATACTGAGAAAGTCTTTACAAATTACTTCAGGTGTTGAATCTCAGCTGAGGGTAAGGTCATGTTTCTCCTTTTGTTTTAGAGAAATCACCGGAAGCATTAAAATATCATTTGATGTTTTATTTTTTGTGAGTTTTTGTGTTGTTTTCTTTCCTTTAAGAATCTTTCATGTAACCAGTCAAACCAGTTCAGGTAATCAGGGACGTATAGCGTCTGTTACAGAAAGTTTAGCATCCCAGAAAACGTGTTTATAAGGAAGTATTGTAATGATCCTGTGTTTTAGTTCTGCTGGTGTGGATATGGTTATGTGTATTTGTTGTATGTTACATTGTGATCTTTATTATGTGTATAAAGTTATAGGCTGCCCCTGACTGACTCTGCTGACTCCCACTCACATGAGCGGGGGATCAGGGGAGCAGCAAGAGGGACCGGAAGAGGAGGAGTTCGGTGTGTGTTAGCAGGAAGCTAGTTCGGGGAGCGCTACGGTTTGTTGGAGGTGTGGGCTGCGCCTTAAAATAGCAGCTCGTTTCTACGACTAATAAACCCGTTTGGTGGGACTTCTATCTGTCGTATGCTGGCGTCATTACATTTAATTTTGACCTTTGCTGTATTCTGGAGAAAAGAGATTATTTTTAAATATCAATTGAATGAGCATAAATGTGATACAATTACGTTTTCTCATTCAGGTTGCTGAAAGGTGTGAAGAATTATCAAAACAAAACAAAAACAAAAGAACGCCAATATAGGGGAGAGAATTTGCTGTCTGTCTCACTTCAGCTGCTGCTGGAAATCTGGAAGATCAGAGAATGGGGAAAAACTACCAGGTTCTGGTTCTTCTTGGGTTCAGAGGGGAGAAGCTTCTGATTGACCTCGGCAACACAGAGGAGATGAAGAGATTCACTGTAGGTCAGCTGAAGGAGAAGATAGCTGAGAAGCTCCCTGGGGCAGCTGAGCTATGGGCAGCAGGTAAACTCACTGAGAAGCTTTAGATTAAACTCTCCAATAACCATTTATCTTACTTATTTCTCTGGTATTCTGAAATAAATAATACACATTAAAAACTGAAGAAGATTTTACCAAAAATAGCAAGAGAGCAAAGTTCAAGTCAGAGGAAGAAATTTATAATATTCTTCAGTGTGTTTTATTTAGATTGTTGAACTTCCTGTATTGTGTAGATAAAATTTGGTAAAGTAGATAAATTGAAAAGAAAAAAAAATCAATGAGAAAATCTAATTTTAATTGTTTTATCTGCACTGTTTCATTGATCTTAAGTTTAATTTAAAACACTGCTAGATTTTCTGCTCCTTTATAGATGGTGGACAATCAGTAAATGTTGTTGACTTTACCAATAACTTAACTTCCTGTCTGCTGCAGAGTTCCTGTTCTTTGCTGCAACAATTATTATAGAAATGCTCTTCAGGGTTTTATGATCGTTTCAGGAATAAAGATTTTATTTAACTTAAAATACAGTCAAAAATGTTGCATAGTAAAACTACATAAGGAGCTCCTTTCAAAATAAACATTAGTCACAAATGAAGAAACAATAAATTTACAAACAGCAGCATCACAGCTCTGATACTAGAATAGTCCTGCTGCTTCAGAAAAGGATTGTTTTGGTTTGTTTCTGTGATATTAACTATGATTCTGGGTGTGTTTGTTTACAGGAGATGAGCGCGTACGCTTGCTTTTTATGGACAAGCAGCTGGAAGGAGACACATCACTGCTGTCTGAATATGGAATCCAACACATGTCCGTCATACAGATGGTTATTTTCTTACCTGGTGGAGGATGCCTTGAACCCCCTCACCCTCACACAGATGATGGTCTGGGTGACAAGGAGGGTGAAACTCGAAGAAGTAAAGAATGTCTATCTATACCGATGTCTAAAACTGAAAATAAATTTTCTGTGGGTCCAAAATAAATCATTTCATACATTTAAATATTGTTTCATGTTTTTTTCAGTCATCTAGAGACAATACATGTTTTTAATATCAGTCTTGTGTTTTGTTTTAAATGGCTAAATGAGATTTTAAAACTGCTCTTTATCCACTAAATAATTTAAATATGAAGATTTTCTGAAATCAGCTTGTGAAGATTTTCACAAACTGTAAGAGAATGTGTTAATCTGCAGTAAGTGAAGGACAAGATGATGGAAAACATTTTAATTAAAGAAGTAAAACAAAATGCATAAATTAATGTTTGCTCTATTAAGGCTCAATAATTATTATGCAATAATAATTAAGTCAACTGAATAATTAGTCTGATTATATGTTTGTGTTTAAAGTCATGTCATTATTCCAGAAATCTACTTTTACTCAAGATGTTAAAGTAAAGCAGAAACTTGTGGAAAATGAGAATAAACTGAAAACTGAAAGTGCTGGATTCACTGATGTTTTTTTTTCTTTTGGTCTGGAATAAGATTACTTAAGTTAGTAAATCAAACTCTGTTTTTTTCTTTGAATTTGAGTTGATCTTTATTAGTTAGTCCTGTCAGATATCAATAAACCCCCTGCTGAGCTGAGCAGCTGAACTTTGAGTAGAAATAAGTTCATATAGGTTTCAGTTTTAAGGGCTTTAAGTTGATCAACATGAATTTAAAAACATTATTTACAGGTCACTTCACTACCAGAAGCTGCTCTCTGCAGCAACAATCTGGTCTGAATGTTTTGTGTAAAATGCCATCAGGTGGGCCCCATATGGGGTGAATGTGGGCAACAATGTGGCTCCCTCATGGTTTTGTCCATGGTTTCCATGGTGACCATATATGGGTTTGTCCAGATAGACTTTATATCTAGACAAACCAGATAGATCAAACTTTCAGAAAACTGTAAAACAGCTGAAACACCTTTCAATTCTTTTAATTAATACTAATAACCCAGCTGTTTAATGTTACTGTTGAACCATAATAAATGAAACATTTATCAAAATATTTGATGTGTATAATTTTGGTAATCAAAATGTAAAGTTTGTTCGGTTGACTGTGTAGTGTTTTCTGTATAACTTTGTAATTTTGTTTTTTATTACATAAAGCAGACTGCACAGTGGATCAGATGGTAGCTTGTTACCTTGCAACAAGAAGGTTTTGGGTTCAAATCCCAGCTTTGGGTTTTTCTGCATGGACTTTGCATTTCCTCCCTGTTCATAGGGAGAATGTTCATACATGAGTTCTCTCTGGTTTCTCCCAAACTGTCAGTTGCATTAAAATAAACATTTTGCTTGCCTTTTATTTGTGTTCTGGTTTTCACTTTAGTGTAAATGAAAAACTTATATGAATACAAGCCATCAACACCGTGTAAAAAGATCAGCTGTGTTTGAAGTTGGAGAACCTGGAGATGTGAAAGAAATGGAGTCTTGAGTCAGAGATGAAGCTGATTTATGTAACTTAATTAAGATATTAAACAGAAATAATCACAAAGCAAAGAAAATAACTTGACTATTTACCTACAACTTGAACTAGTAATCTGTGCTCTTCACACTCAAAACTTTGATTCTAATTAAATGTTTAGGGTTTTTTCTAACTATAAAGTTGCCTATTCTTGAGAATGTGTATTAAAGCAAATAAGTATGTACATATTTATTTTTTTCTATGTTGAAGCATTGCTTATGTTATTTACCATATTCATAAAACTAATTTGCTGCAGAGTTAATTTTATTTTATGTAAAAGTGTTGTTCTGGTTCATTGATCAAAAGTCACATCCATAATCCACACAAAGCATTATGGGTTGTAGAAATAAGGTGGATTAAATAAATTTATAAAAATGATTTTGCTTCCAAAGTTAACTTCATCTCATTACTGTCTGATTGACTTTTGATGGAGCTAATTGATCCTCCCAGATCTCCTCTGATGAACAGTGACTTACATACGTATTCAGACTATACATTTTCCACATTACATTCATGTTAAAACTTCAAATTTCAATATATTTTATTGTTATTGTTCTCCATTTTCCTTGACAGACCAAAACAAGTAAATATTTTTGAGTGAGTTTGTTGTTTGACGTAGTGAACGACAAAACCCACTGGGTACCTGAAGAACTCCTCCCTCCTGAACCACCATAACCAACACAGTGCAGGTTATACTTTAATATGTTATGAAGGAAACATTTAGAAACATCCCTCTGTGCTCTTTCATCACTAAAGTGATGAAATCGTTTCTTTTATTATTGATGATGAAAGTGGGATTCTGCTCTAACACTGAAATGAGAAAAGCAGCAAAATATCCTGGGAGTAAAAAGTCAGAGTGAGGGTTAAACAATGTCTCAAACCATTGTGAAATTATGAGTCCAAAGTTGATGATCCACCAGGTTGACACACCTTAAAGTGACAGAGTCCTTAAAATGAAGTTTCAAAGACATGATTAATTATGTTTTCTAGATGCTACAGGAAATAAAAACATCAGTAGAAATGAACGATGAGTCTCTGTGAATCTGAAATCACATTAACCAGTTTAAATATCATCATAATGATCTTCATTTGTGTTTGTTTGCCTAGAGGTGAGGAAACCTCACAGTTATTTTGCACTAACAAAAAAAATGTTCTGTTTGCTATCAAAAATTAACTAGTAAAGAAAGGTTGCATTGCTTCCTCCTGCTAAAGTTTCTTCAGTATTTATAATTTTATATTGGCTATAAATTCTGCATTTAACTGAGATCCTGCTTTAACTTCATATACAGCTCTGTGTGTTATCTTCTCTTATCATTTTGACATCAAGACACATCATGAACGCAGCAACTGGGCGTAACCAAAACAGAAAGAGAAATTATTTAGACATTTTGAATCACTCAAACACAGCAAAGTAAGATTAGAGAGCATCAAATAAGCTGTAAATATCCTGGGAACATCCTGACACAGTCCTTAATGCAACACCTCAAAGTAGGTTAATATATTTCCTTTTCTTTTCTTCTTTCAGTTTTTTATGCCTCTTGTCTTTTCTTTATGAAGCTGTAATGTAGCCAGTCAAACTAATTCAGCTGGACAGAGATGATGAGCCTGTCTTACAGAAACGTTTAGCATCTTATAAAACATGGATTTTTTTACCTTCTGTTTTTGATCTCTGCTATATATGATCTGAACAAAATATTATGAACTCTTACTTGTAAATAAGAATTTAATGTGTGTAAAAGTGATAGAACTCTGTTTTCTTATTCAGGTTTCTGAAAGGTGTGAAGGATTGTAAGACAAAAGAGTTTCTTCTGTCTGTCTGAAGCTGCTGCTGGAGATCTGCAAACATCTGAGATGATCTACAGTGTTGAGGTCACAGGACTGGATGGACAGAAGGTCACGATTGACCTCTGTGACAACAAGAAGGCGAAGAAGAAAATAACAGTGGGAGAGCTGAAGGACCAGATAATGAATATCCCTGGAGTCCCAAGTAAACTCATTTACTTCATCTGTCTCCATTTTAGAAGAAAAATGATAAAACCTGTTAAAAAATGAGGAACAGACATTTACCAAAATATACATTTATGGATAAAAAGGGACACAGAGCCTCTTGAATTCTCTGCTGTGGAGTTTGTTAAGGTTTAGGACAAGAACAAAGCTCAAGTCAGAGGAACAAAATCATATAAATATATAATTTTTACAGTTTTTTCTTTAAGTTTGTTTAAAGGTCTGCATTGTGTGTCAATAAATGGTAAGAATCAAATCTGGTGAAGTAGCTAAACTGTAAAACAGAAAATATGATCAAATCCAACAACAGAGTAATTTTCATTATTCCAACTATTAACTTCACTGTTTCAGTGACATTAACTTTAATTTTAAAAACTGTTGGTTTTAATTCTGCTTCATTATTGAACAGTCAGTAAATGTTGTTGACTTTACCAATAACATTCATTCCTGTTTACTGCAGAGTTCCTGTTTTTCACTGTTATAGATTAGAGAAATGTATTTTAAGGATGTCTGGTAGTTTTTTTTTTTTTAAGTATTGATTTGACTTTAAAAAAATACACAACATGTTGTATAATTAAGCAACAGATGGAGCTCAACATAATGAGAAATCACAAACAAATTATAAAGCTACCAGGACAGCAGCATCACAGACCCCTGATGCTCCTGTTCAGACTAGAAACGTTCTGCTGTTTATAAATATATTTTTTGTGTGTTTGTATGTAATTAATTGTGATTCTGGTTCTGTATGTTTGCAGGATATGCGAAAGAGGACGTAGAATTGATCTTTGGGAACAAGAGATTAGAAAACAACACAAAGAGGCTGGTTGACTATGGAGTCAAGCACATGTCCAGGATACACATGAATGTACCGCTTTACTGTGGAGATGAGCCTGAACCGGGTCCTACAGGAGATGGGATGGGAGATAAGGAGGGTGTAACTCGTAGAAGTAAAGAACAGCTTATGCTTAATCTTTAAAACTCAAAATACATTTTTGGGTGTCCAAAGTGCTTCATTCCACATATTGAAATATTTCAAGCATTAACTGGAATTGCATCCCTTCTCATTGTCATTTAATCTCTTTTAAGTAAGTAAAATATTTCTCACTTCCTGCCACATTGTTTATGTACAATATTTTATCAAAACTGTCTATAAGATCAACAGAAATATTACTTGCTTATGGTTATTTTCAGTGAGTCAAACAGAGAAAACAATTGTGGAGCAACTTTAACGAGCTTGTGTTTTATATTAATAAACTAAATGTGGGATTTTAAAACTGATCTTTGTTCTCTATACAATTTAAACAATAAATATTTTATTAAACACATAGTGTAAGATCATTTTTAATGAACCTCAAGAGGAAACTCAAGTGAAAATGTTTCAAATTCTGACCAAAGTCTAGATTAAGAGCAGAATCAAAGCCTTGAGATTAGAATAAACTACAGGATCTTCTTTTAACTCCAGTCCTGAATATCATGAAGCTGAGACACAATAACATCAGTAAGGCTTATTTTCTCAAAAGATAACAAACTTTTTAAGAGCAAATCCATAATCTGCAGTAAATAATGGAAAAAGATGTAAAACATTTTAATTCATAAAAAATAAAATAAAACAGTGAGGCTGCTGTCATTCCTCCAATTCATTTTAACTGAATGAATTGGAGGAATGACATTTGATTAGACATTTGATGTCTAATTGCTTATTCAAATTGCTTTGAATAAGCAATTTTGCTTAAAGAAGCAAAATTGCTAATTTTGCTTATAATTAACATTAACGAAGCATAATTTGTAATTGCGCTTTGTTAATGTGTTTTTTAATTTGTTGAAGTGGTTTGCACCTCTGGGCCACCGTAGGCTATAGATTCTGCGTTTGACTCAGATCCTGCTGTATAACTTCATAAACACCATTGTGCATTATCATCTTTTATTATTTTGAAAGTAAGATTTAGAAAACAGTCAAACCTTGCCAACAATCTACATTTAATCTTTTGAAAGCGATATTTTCAACACATCATGAATGCAGCATCTGCCTCGGCTTAACCAAAACAGAAAGTGAAACTATTCAGCCATTTTAGCTCAGTCGAATAACAACGTAAGTGTAGAGAGCATCAAAAATACTGTGAAAGTCCCTGTAAATTACTTTCAGATGTTAAATCTAACAGCTGAGGGTAAGTTCATGTTTCTCCTTTCTTTTTAGACAAATCACCAGAACCATTAAAATATTATTTGATGTTTTATTTTTATTTTTTTGTGTTTTCCTTTCCTTTTAAGAATCTTTAATCCATTTAATCCCACCAGCAACAACAATTGTTGCCAGACACGTTTTTCCAAATTCTGGAAGCTTTACAAGAATAGTTTTAACTTTTGGCAGCTAATTGAAGTTTTAAAAATAAAATGGGTTATCTACTCTAACCAATAGATTCATGCGTGAAAGGTCACATGACCAGACCTGTTTACTTTCTGGCTGTGACGCTGGAGGCAAATGTCTGTCTCAGTCTTGTACAAGAGGAAGTCAGTAAAATATTGAAATAAACAAATAGAAATAAAGTATTTTGTACACATGTTCTTTAAAGGATCTTCTACTGATATATGAAGAAAATGTTATTCCTTCATTCATCTTGCATCTTGCATTCATAAGAAGAGTGAATGTAAGCGTGGCAACAATTGTTGAACTGGCATAATACATAGACAGCACTAAGCCATGTGTCCATAGCTTTGCTGTTTATTCTATATATCTTGCTGTTCCCATACAGCATAAAACTGATATTTTAGATCTTCTAGACCCGAAGGAACATCGAAATGATGTCTCCTACATCACTGTCATTCCCACAGTTGAACCCCTCTGCACCCTCGTCCCCCCAAAAGGCGATCCTTTCCACAAAGTAAAGGGTCATTCACTGCCTATGCACTGAATGACGACTACAAGATGATGCCGGGTCTGAAATTAGTTTAGGACAAGGCAAAGGTCTTGTGCTTGGTCTGGTGGAACAGGCACAGTGTCCTCTCAGATGCAGATTTGTTCATACTAACATTTTCACCTGACTTTGGCTCATCATAACTAAATGAGGTCAAAGGTCACTTGGCACATAGAGACAATGACATCTGCAGGATGTGGCATTGAATTTTTATGTATCTAAAATATTTCTGAACACTCTTGTAACCATTCTTTGTTATAATAAGTTATTATTTGATTTTTCTTACTTTTCTATATGTATAAATAGGCCAGATTTGTGTAATTTTAGACTGCAGTTAGGGAGGTCCAAATATTGAAATGCATATACTTATTTTGCAGGAAAAAACTTGTTAATGTAACTAGTCAAAGCAGTTCAGGTAGTCAGGGATGTTTAGTGTTTGTTACAGAAAAGTTTAGTATCCCAGAAAACGTGTATTCATAAGGAAGTACGTAGTATTCAACTTCTGTTTTTGACCTCTGCTGTGTTCTGGAGATAATAGGTTATTTTTTAAATATTAATTTAATGTNTTTTTAAATCAAATATACTGAAATTCTGGGACCTTGTAACATTTAAAACTGTGCAATTCATGTTTAAAGTAAGAAACCATCAACATCCACACAATATACATGTATACATGAATGTTTTGCCACAGAGAGGGGGTTGGGGGTTATAATTTAAGAAGAGAAGGACATTTTAAAAACCAATGTATTAGAACAACCAAGAGTGGAGTAGATGTATGGAGTGGTTTGAATGATGAGTTCAAAAAAAGTTCAAATATAAACCAGCTTAATAAACTGCTTAAAAAGGAGCTTATGGAGAAATATGTTCTATAAGATAAGTGTTTTAACATCCATAAATGCTATTGATGATATAAAAAGTGTTTAAATAATTGTACATACAAAGATGAGAATGTGAGACTTAAATGTCATGGAAGGTGGAAATAATTAATGTTTATCTGGTCTTTTGACATTTAATTGCTAATAAGTTGATGAGTATGAAAGGAAATCATAAGATCGTGTATCTTCTACCAGCTCCTTTTTGAACAGTTAATGTAAAATTACATGTCAATTGGGCATGATGATTTGTTTTAATTTTTAACATTTTAATTAATGTTTTTTCTCTTCTTTCTTGCTTTTACTTTGGTCTGTTCAAAATAAAATGAATAAATAAATTGCAACAAAATATCCTGGGACTAAAAAGTCAGAGTGATGGCAAAACAAGTCTCAAGCTATCATGAATCAATAATATTTTAATGTTTCTGGTGATTTGTCTAAAAGGAGAAACATGAACTTACCCTCAGCTGAGATTCAACACTTGAAAGTAATTTGTAAAAACTTCCCCAGTATCTTTGGCCTCTCTAACCTCACTGCTGGTTGACTGAGCTAAAATGTCTGAATAGTTTTACTGTCTGTTGTAGTTAAGCCCAGCCAGATGCTGCATTCATGATATGTTGGAAATATCGCTTTCAAAAGATTAAATGTGGATTGTTGGCTAGGTTTATATTTACAGCCAGTAGAAAAAAGATAAACTTATTCTAGCAAAAGGAAGCAATGCAGCCTTCATTTTGATAGTTTTTTGATGACACAAGGTACATTTATTTTGTTCCTGGTTAACAGTGTAAAATAACTGGTAGATTTGATCACCTGGAGGGAAACAAAGATCAATATTATCATAGTTGAACTGGTTAAAAGTGATTTCAGATTCACAAAGTCTCACTGTTCATTTCTACTAACATGTTTTTGTTTCCTGTGGCGTCTAGAAAACAGTAAAACTTTCTAGCATTATTCTTTGGAACTTCTCTTTAAGGAATCTGTCACTTTAAAGTGTGTCAACCTGTTGGCTCATGAACTTTGCACCAATAACTTCACATGATAGTTTGAGACTTGTTTTACCATCACTCTGACTTATTAGTCCCAGGATATTTTGTTGCTATTCATCAAGAATGAACAAAAAAAATAAAAAGTTCTGCACTTTGTTCTAAAAGCACAGAACGACACCGAGTAGACAAGAGGTTAAATGTATAAACATACAATATGTATGGTTATGATGGGTCATGAGGGAGGAGTTTGGCCCGTAAACCATAACTACTGTCAGGGGGGAAAGTAGTTTTAAATTCTTCCCGGTACTATGACTCATTGTGCGAAGCAAAACAAATAAAGTCATAAATATTTTACTGTAAGCTCTCTGTATGGATAACACAGAAAGTAGAAGCACTTCATAATGTGGAAAAAATATACATTTTGGTTCTGCCATATGGGGTGCAAAGTACCGTACATAAAGCAGGCTGCACAGTGGAACAGATGGTAGCTTGTTGCCTTGAAGCAAGAAGGTTTTGGGTTTGAATCCCAGCTTTGGGTCCCTCTGCATGGACTTTGCATTTTCTCCCTGTGCATTTATGAGTTCTCTCTGGTTTCTCCCAAACTGTCAGTTGCATTAAAATAAACATTTTGCTTGTCATTTATTTGTGTTCTGGTTTTCAGTTTAGTGTAAATGAAAAACTTAGATGAACACAAGTCATCAACACCGTGTAAAAAGATCAGCTGTGTTTGAAGTTAGAGAACCTGGAGATGTGAAAGGACTGGAGTCTTGAGTCAGAGATGAAAATACTAACTTCAGATTATTTATTTAACTTAATTAAGATATTAAACAGAAATAATCACACAGCAAGAAAATAACTTGACTATTTACCTACAACTTGAACTAGTAATCTGTGCTCTTCACACTCAAAACTTTGATTCTAATTAAATGTTTAGGGTCTTTTCTAACTATAAAGTTGCCTATTCTTGAGAATGTGTATTAAAGCAAATAAGTATGTAGATATTTTATTTTTTTCTATGTTGAAGCATTGCTTATGTTATTTACCATATTTATAAAACTAATTTGCTGCAGAGTTAATTTTATTTTATGTAAAAGTGTTGTTCTGGTTCATTGATCAAAAGTCACATCCATAATCCACACAAAGCATTATGGGTTGTAGGAATAAGGTGGATTCAATAAATTTATAAAAATGATTTTGCTTCCAAAGTTAACTTCATCTCATTACTGTTTGATTGACTTTTGATGGAGCTAATTGATCCTCCCAGATCTCCTCTGATGAACAGTGACTTCCATACGTATTCAGACTATATATTTTCCACATTGCATTCATGTTAAAACTTCAAATTTCAATATATTTTATTGTTATTGTTCTCCATTTTCTTTGACAGACCAAAACAAGTAAATATTTTTGATTGAGTTTGTAGCTTTGAGATAGTGAAGGACAAAACCCACCGGGTACCTGAAGAACTCCTCCCTCCTGAACCACCATAACCCACACAGTGCAGGTTATACTTTAATATGTTATGAAGGAAACATTTAGAAACATCCCTCTGTGCTCTTAGACTACAGTGATGAAATCGTTTCTTTTATTATTGACAATGAAAGTGGGATTCTGCTCTAACACTGAAATGAGAAAAGCAGCAAAATATCCTGGGAGTAAAAAGTCAGAGTGACGGTAAAACAACAAGCTTCAAACTATTGTAAAACTATTGGTGCAAAGTTGATGATCCACCAGGTTGACACACCTTAAAGTGACAGAGTCGTTAAAATGAAGTTTCAAAGACATGATCAATTATGTTTTCTAGACGCCACAGGAAATAAAAACATCAGTAGAAACGAACGATGAGTCTTTGTGAATCTGAAATCACATTAACCAGTTTAAATATCATCATAATGATCTTCATTTGTGTTTGTTTGCCTAGAGGTGAGGAAACCTCACAGTTATTTTACACTAACAAAATAAATGTTCTGTTTGCTATCAAAAATTAACTAGTAAAGAAAGGTTGCATTGCTTCCTCCTGCTAAAGTTTCTTCAGTATTTATAATTTTATATTGGCTATAAATTCTGCATTTAACTGAGATCCTGCTTTAACTTCATATACAGCTCTGTGTGTTATCTTCTTTTATCATTTTGACAGCAAGACACATCATGAACGCAGCAACTGGGCGTAACCAAAACAGAAAGAGAAATTATTCAGACATTTTGTCTCACTCACACAGCAAAGTAAGATTAGAGAGAAACAAATAAGCTGTAAATATCCTGGGATCATCCTGACACAGTCCTTAATGCAACACCTCAAAGTAGGTTAATATATTTCCTTTTCTTTTCTTCTTTCAGTTTTTTATGCCTCTTGTCTTTTCTTTATGAAGCTGTAATGTAGCCAGTCAAACTAATTCAGCTGGACAGAGATGATGAGCCTGTCTTACAGAAACGTTTAGCATCTTATAAAACATGGATTTTTTTACCTTCTGTTTTTGATCTCTGCTATATATGATCTGAACAAAATATTATGAACTCTTACTTGTAAATAAGAATTTAATGTGTGTAAAAGTGATAGAACTCTGTTTTCTTATTCAGGTTGCTGAAAGGTGTGAAGGATTGTAAGACAAAAGAATTTCTTCTTTCTGTCTGAAGCTGCTGCTGGAGATCTGCAAACATCTGAGATGATCTACAAGGTTGAGGTCACAGGACCAGATGGACAGAAGTTCATGATTGACCTCTGTGACAATGAAGAGGCAATGCAGAGAATAACGGTGGGAGAGCTGAAGGACAAGATAAAGAAGATCCCTGGAATCCCAAGTAAACTCATTTACTTCATCTGTCTCCATTTCAGAAGAAAAATCATAAAACCTGTTAAAAAAATGAGGAACAGACATTTACCAAAATATACATTTAAGGATAAAATGGGACACAGATCCTGTTGAATTATCTGCTGTGGAGTTTGTTTAGGTTTAGGACAAGAACAAAGTTCGAGTCAGAGGAACAAAATTATATAAATATATAATTTTTACAGTTTTTTCTTTAAGTTTGTTTAAAGGTCTGCATTGTGTGTCAATAAATGGTAAGAATCAAATCTGGTGAAGTAGCTAAACTGTAAAACAGAAAATATGATCAAATCCAACAAAAGAGTAATTTTCATTATTCCAACTATTAACTTCACTGTTTCAGTGACATTAACTTTAATTTTAAAAACTGTTGGATTTAATTCTGCTTCATTATTGAACAGTCAGTAAATGTTGTTGACTTTACCAATAACATTCATTCCTGTTTACTGCAGAGTTCCTGTTTTTCACTGTTATAGATTAGAGAAATGTATTTTAAGGATGTCTGGTAGTTTGTTTGTTTGTTTTTTTAAAGTATAGATTTGACTTTAAAAAAATACACAACATGTTGTATAATTAAGCAACAGATGGAGCTCAACATAATGAGAAATCACAAACAAATTATAAAGCTACCAGGACAGCAGCATCACAGACCCCTGATGCTCCTGTTCAGACTAGAAACGTTCTGCTGTTTATAAATATATTTTTTGTGTGTTTGTATGTAATTAATTGTGATTCTGGTTCTGTATGTTTGCAGGATATGCGAAAGAGGACGTAGAATTGATCTTTGGGAACAAGAGATTAGAAAACAACACAAAGAGGCTGGTTGACTATGGAGTCAAGCACATGTCCAGGATACACATGAATGTACCGCTTTACTGTGGAGATGAGCCTGATCCGGGTTCTACAGGTGGTGGGATGGGAGATAAGGAGGGTGTAACTCGTAGAAGTAAAGAACAGCTTATGCTTAATCTTTAAAACTCAAAATACATTTTTGGGTGTCCAAAGTGCTTCATTCCACATATTGAAATATTTCAAGCATTAACTAGAATCACATCCCTTCTCATTGTCATTTAATCTCTTTTAAGTTAGTAAAATATTTCTCACTTCCTGACACATTCTGTATGTGCAGTATTTTATCAAAACTGTCTGTAAGATCAGCGAAATATTATTTGATTATGGTTATTTTAACAGATAAAACAATTGTGGAGCAACTTTAACAAGCTTGTGTTTTGTATTAATAAACTAAATGTGGGATTTTAAAACTGATCTTTGTTCTCTATACAATTTAAACAATAAATATTTTATTAAACACAGTGTAAGATCATTTTTAATGAACCTCAAGAGGAAACTCAAGTGAAAATGTTTCAAATTCTGACCAAAGTCTAGATTAAGAGCAGAATCAAAGCCTTGAGATTAGAATAAACTACAGGATCTTCTTTTAACTTCAGTCCTGAATGACATTGAGACACAATAACATCAATAAGGCTTATTTTCTCAAAAGATAAACTTTTAAGACCAAATCCATAATCTGCAGCAAATGATGAAAAATGATGGCGTAAAACCTTTTAATTCATAAAAACAATAAAGCAGTGAGGCTGCTGCCATTCCCCCAATTCATTTTAATTGGGGGATATTTGATTAGATACTTGATTACATAACAATCATTATGTAATAATTATCATTTCTCAATACATTGAAAAATGTAATGTTTAAGTTGTTGATTTTTTTTATGTAGAGCACTTTGAACTGCCTTGTTGCTGAAATGTGTGATATAAATAAAATTTGTATCACACAACGTGACTGACTTATCACTTTGATTTGTTCGAATGGGTCTGATTATTCTGCCACTTTTTGTTGATATTGAAGCGGTTTATCCAGATGTGTTTTGAGTCTCTTGTTTGTTTTCTTTATATTTTCACAATAAAAATTATTACACAGGTAAAATAATAAAATAAGTGCATTAACAAGTTCATAATCTTAACAGCAGTTCAGCATTTTAACATTTAGAGGCAGAAAACTGAGTGTCAGTTTGGTGGTTCTGTTTGTTGCTTTGGTTTCCTGATGGCAGCAAATCAAAATGTTCTTGTAGAAACTATGAGACGTTTCTGACTCTGTTCAGAGTTTAGTTCCTGCAGCAGTTCTGAATCAGATCTTGTAGAGAGGGCAGGGAAACAACTGTACCTGCAGAATCTCATTCATGTTCATTTTATTAGCTATTAGCTGTGATGATACACAGCTCTACATCATGATGTCACCAGGAGACTCTGAACCAACCAATCACTGAACAGATGCTTAGAACAGATAAATATGTGGATGAACCAAAACTTTCTCCAGCTGAACAGAAACAAAAGTGAAGTTATTATCTTTGGGCCTAAAGAGAAACGATCTAGAGTCAATGTAGAGCTTCAGTTATTACAACTGAAATTAAAAACCTGGGAGTAGTGATGGACTCTGACCTGAACCTTCAGAGCCACATTAAGACAGTCACAAAGTCGGCCTTCTACCACCTGAAGAACATCTCCAGGATTAGAGGACTGATGTCTCAGTGAGATCTAGAGAAACTCATCCATGCGTTTATCTTTAGCCGCATTGATTCCTGCAGCAGCATCTTCACAGGTCTGACTAATAAATCAATCAAACAGCTGCAGCTGATCCAGAAGCTGCTGCTCGCATTCTCACTAAAACCAGGAAGATAGAGCACATAACACCAGTTTTAAAGTCCCTACACTGGCTCCCTGTAGCTCAAAGAATAGACTTTAAAATACTGTTGTTAGTTTATAAATCACTGAACGGGTTAACACCACAACATATTAAACATCTGCTGTTGTTGTATCAACCTTTCAGACCCCTCAGGTCTTCTGGTTCTGGTTCTGGGGATGCAGAGCAGACCAGAACCAGAACCAAACAAGGAGAAGCAGCATTCAGTTTCTATGCACAGCAAATCTGGAACAACTGTAAAACAGCTGAAACACTGAGCTCTTTTAAATCTAGACTAAAAACCCACCTGTTTAGAGTTTCTTTTGTGCCATAGTTAATGAAAAACTAACCAACATTTTTACGTGTAACGACAGCACTTGGCAAAATGTACTTGTTTTCTCATTTATTGACTTTGTGGTTTTGTCTTCTTTGACTTTGCATTGTTGTTTTTATATTGTAAAACACTTTGAACCGCCTTGTTGTTGAAATGTGCTATACAAATAAACTTGATTGATTGATTTATATTCATAATATAGAGAGTGAAATACGTCAGAAATAAATCTAACAATTATATTTATCATCTCAAACTAGATTCTGAACAATAGAATAAATCATAGAGGTGCTGAGTGTTCAGACATGGTTCATTATTTCACCTCCTTGTTCTTGGATTTACTGACATTCTGTATTACTGGATTAAACTGGAAAACGAGTCACTGATGACATGAGTTTTAGACATAAAGAACAACAGCGCCTCCCAGTGGTCAGAAAAACGAAGGGTTTCTGTAGTTGTAAAGACCTTTTTGGACCATTGTTGAATGAGACCGATGAGAATTACAGAAAATAAGTAAAGTTATTATCTTGCTGTGAGATTTTTTCTATTTAATTTTAATATATTAACAAAGTTAAATATGTTAGCTGAAGTTACTATTTTCAGTTGAAGTTAGTATTTTCATCTCTGGTTCCTCTGGAGTGATGGCAAAACAAGTCTCAAACTATCATGTGTAACTATTGGTGCAAATTTCATGATCCAACAGGTTGACACACCTTAAAGTGACAGAGTCCTTAAACTGAAGTTTCAAAGACATGATCAATCATGTTTTCTAGACGTCACAAGAAATAAAAACATCAGTAGAAATGAATGATGAGTCTTTGTGAATCTGAAATCACATTAACCAGTTCAAATATCATCCTAATGACCTTAATTTGTGTGTTGTTTTTTTTTGCCAAGAGGTGAGAAAACCTCACAGTTATTTTATACTATTAACCAATAACAAAATGTACTTTGTGCCAACAAACTATTAAGAAAAAATGGTTGCATTGATTCCTTTTGCCAGAATAAGTTTATCTATCTTTCTTTACTGAGTACAGTCGAAGAATAACTTCTTATACAGCATTTTAATTATCTTCTTTTAAAAGTTTGATAGAAAGATTTGAAAGGAATTAAACCTCCCAACCAATCCACATTTAACCTTTTGAAAGTGATATTTTCAACACGTCTTGAATGCAGCAGCTGGCTGGGCGTAACCAAAACAGAAAGAGAAAGTATTCAGACATTTTACTTCACTCGAATAGCAACATAAGCCTAGAGAGCGTCAATTAAATATGTCCTGGAAACACCCTTAAACTGTACTTAATGTAACAGCTGAGGGTAGGTTAATAGATTTCCTCTCCTCTCCTTTCCTGCTTCAGTTTTTTGTGCCATTTGTCTTTTGTTTAAGAATCTTTAATGTAATCATGATTATATATAAAAAACAGTTAGTCAAGACAAACCACATGTGCTGGTCAGCGATATTTAGCATCTCTTACAGAAAAGTTTAACATCCTTTAAAGCATGTATTAGTAAAGTATGCATCCTTCACCCTTTATTTTTGCTATCATATGAAGAAAATATTATAAACTTTTTTTTTTTGCAATTATGTTTTCTCATTCAGGTTGCTGAAACGTGCAAACAAAACGAAACACCAATGCCAAGGAGTTTTTCTTTCTTTTGGTCTGACTTCACCAGCCGCTGGAGATCTTTAAATATCTGAAAATGATCTACCAGGTTGTGGTCAGTGGGATAGATGGAGAGAAAACCACGATTGACCTCTGCGACACAGAGCAGGAGATGAAGGAAATAACCGTGGATCAGCTGAAAGAAAAGATATTTGAGAAGTTGTCTTGGTTCTCAGGTAAATTCACTGAGTGCAACAATCATTTACTTCACCTTTCTCTGTTTTATGTAAAACATAATTGTTAAAAAATCAGGAATAACCGTTTTAATAAAATAAAATGCAAAACGAGATCCTTTTGAAATCTCTCCAGTGGAGTTTGTTTTGGTTTATGGTGAGAACAAGTTTAAGTCAGAATAATATATTTATATCATCCTGTTTAGACTAAAATAGTTCTGCAGTTTAAAAATATGTTTTTGGTCTGTTTTTATTTATTGAATTATGATTCTGTATCTGCATATTTGCAGAACGTGCAAAAAAGGACCTGCGACTGATCTTTGCTAGCAACAGACTGAATGACGACACAAAGAGGCTGATTGACTATGGAATCACACACAAGTCCTACATTCAGATGGTTTTATGTTTAGACGGTGGAGCAGGACCTGAACCGGGTTTTACTGACGACGGGCTGGGAGACAAGGAGGGAGAAACTCGGAGAAGTAAAGAATGTCTTATGCCTGATGTTTAAAACTCAAACAAAAATACTTCGTTTCAAACATTAACTGGAATCACGTCGCTCCTCCTTCTCAGTTAAACTGTTTTAAACAATGTTACAGCTGCAGTGGGTCTCTGCCCTTTCTCCTTGTAGAGGTCTGGAGACGGGCCTGCTGCACGTGTTATGTTTTGCCCTGATTGGTGTTCTGCTGCTTTAAAAGCTGCCATGCATGCAGCAGACAGGAGGCTTTTCCCTCTCCCTCCTCAGAACCTCATTTGGTTTGGTTTGTGTCTTATGGTTGGGGTTTGTTAGGTTTGTTTTGCGTTTACTTATTTCTGGTTAGCTATGGGTTTTGCATTAATATGTTTTGGTTTCTCATTTCAGGTTTTCCTTTTTCAGGTTTTATTTCTTTAGTATCATTTAATAAATTGAATTTTCATTAAATCAGAAAATCCTTGTGTCCTTTAATGTTACCTCACCAAACGAGCCTGATGGACGTAACAATCAATAAAATATTTTGCCACATTCTGAATGTATTGAATATTATCACAACTCTCTGTATGATCAGCAGAGATATTGTCTGTTTCCTGTTATTTTCAGTGAGTCAAGCAGAGAACAACTGTGGAGCAGCTTCAATAAACTTGTGTTTTAAATTAATAGGTAAAATGTGGGATTTTAAAACTGCTCTTTGCCCTCTATACAATTTAAACAATGAAAACAATGAAATACATCACATAATGTAAGACAATTTGCTGCAAACCTCAAGAGGAACCTCAAGTGAAAACTACAGATGTGTCAAATTCTGACCAATTTCTAGATTAAGAGCAGAAAGTGTTGATATTACAGGATCTTCTCTCAGCTCCAGTTATTGTGTTGGAATAGGTCTGATTATTCTGCCACTTTGTGTTGACATTAAAGTGGTTTATCCAGGCAAGTTTTGAGTCTCTTTCTCTTTTATTTTTTAAGTTTTTATTTACTTTTTGTAGTGAAAATTATTACACAGATAAAAACATTAAATACACATTTTAACATTTAGAGGTGAAAAGATGAGTAGCAGTTTGTTGGTTCTGTTTTTGATGCGTTTGTGTTTTCTGATAGCAGAAATTCAACATGTTCTTCTATAAACTGAGAAGTTTCTGACCAGAGTCTGGTTCCTGCAGCGGCTCTACATGTCTGAGTCAAACTGTAGCATCATTTCTAGTGAGTGAAATGCATCAGAAACAATTCTAACAATTAAGTTTATTATGTCAGAGTAGATTGTGAACAACAGAAGAAATAATATTCGGAGTATTGAGTCATGGTTCATTAATTCACCTCCTCTTGGATTCACTGACATTCTTTATTACTTGAGTAAACAGGAAAATTAGTCACTGCGGCCAAGAAGATTTTCACCCACATGAACAACAGCGCTCCCTAGTGGTCAGTAAAACTGAGGGTTTCTGCCGCTGTCGGTGCCCAAGTGAAAAAAAAGTATACTTTAGTATGCTATTTCAAATATACTTACATTTGTGAAAGTACACTTTAAGTATAGTAAGTATTAAGTGTACTATAAATATATATGAAGTATACTAAAAGTATACTTGTACCAATTTCTAAATTAGAACTTTAAACATACTTAATTATAATTGTTCCAAAATACACTTTTAATAAGTTTATTAAATAAAAGTATACTTTAAGTGAACAAAATATGTATTTGCCCAAGTGTAAATATACACTTGCTCAAGTACATTTAAAAGATATTTAAAATATCTGTCAAAGATAATTTGTGTAAAATATATGCTCAAAATAGAATTTTTAAAAATGGACTTAGCACTACTTTAAATTATTAATTTCACTATGTTTTAAATTACATCTCAGTGTACATTTTAGGCTAGTAAAGTATGCCTTTTTTAAACTTTCTTTATTTAACCAGGTGAACCCCGTTCAGATCCAGATCTCATATTCAAGAGGGACCTGCACAGAAGTCTGCAACACGCAGCAACCTAATTACAAAATAAAACTAATTAATACATGCAGAAGTATGTCTTTTAGGCACCTTTAAAGTACTTTTCATGTAAATTTTAGGCATACTTTTTAAGCACCTAAAATGTTTACCTTAATAATCTTTTACTATTTTTGTTAAAATTGCAAAGAATAAAAAACATGATAATCATGATGTAATGTTGTTTATCAAAGTACTCAATCCATTTTCAGATATATGATGTAAGATCTATAAGCCAACGGCATTAGCTCCAGTTCACACTCCAGACCAGATGGTGGACTTTCGTCTTTTTTGAAAAATGCCATAAAAAGAAGAAAAGCCTTGAATTCTTGAACGCTGTTCAAATTCGTCATTTTTACTCGTATAATATCACCTTAAAAGTAGAGAAAGCCTTGATAGTTCTGATGATGTCACATACACAGCGAATCCACAACATCTTTAAATTGTAAGTATTATTTTTTAATTTGCCATTTTTCTGTACTCTTTAAAATACAAATGCTTTCTCTGTTTAATTGCTCTATTGTTCTTTTTTGTAGGTTTCTGTAAAGTGTAGTGGTCCAGTGAATGGGAATGTTCTGTCGTTGATCCTCACTGTTCTTAGGAAGGAGAAATGTCAGTTTGTCTGCAGTAATACTGGAATACTGTGACACTGAATTAAAACAATACTCTGTCCTTGGTGGAAACATTTTTCACATGTCCTCTAAAGTGTACCTATTATTTTATTGTGCTGATTTTCATAAGCATGTTGTCAGTAAACTTTTAATGTATTGACAATTTGTACAATTTTGTTATAGTATATTGGGTCTTGAAAAAATGTGGATAAGACTTTATTTGATGGGGTGTGCATAAGACTGACATGATACTGTCATAAACATGACATAACACCTGCTAGGAACATACCAACAGTGTAATGAAGTGTCATTCAGTAAATAATGACAATTTTAATGAGGATTTGCTTTAAATGTTGGATGACAGGTGTGTTTATGACAGTATCATGTCAGTCTTATTATGCACACCCTATCAAATAAAGCGTTACCAAAATGGTAATATACTGAAAGCACAATGTAATTAGTTTCACCTGTAAAATGTGTTGTAATTGATCCGTCTGTGTTCTGGTACCTGATGTGTGTATGAAGCATTAATGTAGAAAGTGGCAAAGCAGAATAATAAAAGACATTAAGTAACTAAAAAGTTACTTCATTAGCAATTATAACAAACCAAAAGTGTAATTGCAGCATACTGTAATAATCACACTACTAATATATTAAATATGTATTTACAATATACTTAAATACACTCTAAGTTTATGTTAAATCTAATTCAGTCACTAAAATAGTACACTCCAAATATTTACTTTAGCCAGTAACAGTAGTTTAGGAAGAAGATGGAGGAGATTGATTGTTTTCACAGATTATCTGTCTCATAAACTGACACAACATGGTGACAACATTAACTAATATGGAGAAAACATATTTTTTATTAAAGTTATGTACTGCAGCTTAAATAAAATGCAACTACATAGAATTTTTTGAGAAGTCTGGATTGCTTCATGTATATTTTGCACGTTGCTCGTGGGGAGAGACATTTCAGAAATCTAAAACTAATAGAAAAAATTAAGCAACGTACTTGCATACTGTATGCGGAATGTTTCATGTGAAATTCATGAGCAGTAAACACTGTGCAAGTTATCAGTACTGAACCAAAGAAAGCAAAGCAGTTGCAAGCCTTTAAAATTGTGACACTTTTTACGGATCAGATAGACTCAAGAAATTGTTACACCAGCTGCGCAGGGGTGGGGGCCCAACTTGATTTTTTCTCAGGGTGCCCAAGATTCCTGGCAGCGCCCCTAATTCTGAATAATAAGAGGGAAATCTTGTTGATCAGAATAAAAGGACAACCTTTTGTCTTTCTTAATACATTTCCAAAGTTAGCCTTCTTCCAAAATAAGAAGGCAAACACTGAAAGAAAGAATAAACCAAAGACAAGGGCCTTCATGGAGAGAACTGCAAATACAAAAAGTAACATAGCTAACGAAGAAGAATAAAAACAATTGTGATTTTTATCACAGTCTGAAGTAATTTTCCCCGTATTGTCGTTTTCACTCTTGTCATCGTCAATCAGTATTCTCTGGTCTTCTTCTACCTTTGTTCCTTTGTCTTCCTCTTTAGTATCTGAAATTTATATTAGAAATTTAAGACGAATTGAACAAAATATAAATTATTGTAAAGTGTGTTTTCATCTCACTTCTCTTCCTGTAAAACAAAAGATGGGAGCTTTGGGATCTGGTTAATAAAGAACATAAATTTCTGTTATGATAGACAGTAAATACAAACATAAGAACAAAACGAAGGACAATTACTTACCTCTCAAACTTTTTCTGAAACGTCTGGTTACCAACCTGTTATGAAAAGGAACAATATCAAACTTGCACTGCGCTATAACAATAATGTGATGATTGTTAATGTCAAAACCATCCATGGTTGTAGGAAAATCATCTCACCAGTGTCACACTGGAGTCGTTGAACTCGTACCATCTGTCTTCATCCTCAGGTTTGATTGTTGCTGTGTAATGCCCACCTGTCAGAGACCCAAAGTGCTCCACCAAGGCGTACAGTTCATATGTCTGGTTCTGATCAACAAAACACACATTAATCTGGAAACTGGAAAGAAAATGGACAACAATCACAATAATCTGAATATACCTCAGGTAAGTTGATGGTGTAACAAACATCCACAGCACGGCTGTCTTTACTGTACGACATGCGGTGATAGTTGTATTCAAACCTCTTCAGCAGCAAAATCAAAATCTTCGGATGACGCTTTAGTTCATATTTCTGCATGAAACACAGAGTTATTAACACAGTTAAAAACTTATATTTACATTAACCATATATAAAGACACACAACCTTTTTACTGGCTAACATTAACTCAAAATAAGCCTTTCCTGTTCCAGGTCTGCAGGGATCACCAATATTTATTTACAGTACTTATTGTTGCACTTTACAGAACTGATGGCTAATTATCCTGTCCAATTAATTAGGAATAACAAAGTCAGTGTTTTTGAGGGGTCATCACAAATCCTTGAGCAAGGCAGCCTGTAAAAAAACTGATTCAAAAGAACAGTTCTTTCAAGAGGAAAGGGTCAAAAAGTCAATAAATTATGAGAATCTTGTGGATCCAAAACATTTGACACAGGTCATGACATCTTACAGGCTATGCTAGCAAACTCTAGTAAAATATATTTAAACTTCAGAACTTGACAAATATTTTAGCTTCTCTTTCATTATTTGGGTGTTTAGCTAATAGCTAATCAGTGCATTTTTTTATACATTTCAAAATAATTTCAAAGGTTTGGCTGTTTTTTGTTGTTGTTTAATCACACACTTAAACAAAATAGGTTTCATTTTACTTACAACAGTAGTGTCACGTTTGTATTTACACTTATCACAGTACATCTGGTCTTCTCCATAAAACTCTACATCCTTTAAAAACTCCTGAATCCCGTCCTCCTGGAAACACACTTTGTGTTACTGCACAAACCTTCACCAGGTACTTTCCAGCATTCTACCAACACTAATTTTTACTTAGTTCCTGCTAAGTAAAAATTAAAAATCATTGACTATATTCCAGATGACTTTAATAAGCAGAGTTTTGCCTGACACATAAAATGGTTTCCATTTTGCAGGTTGTTTCTTACCACACTGAAGCTTCCATTACTGGAATCCATCAGAGGGAGAGAAAGAAAGAAAAATGGCACTTCGTCATCAGTATGTGAGCCACATTGATCACAAACAGTCCTGTGAACCAGATCTCCTCTGAATATCTGAAAATACAACTTGATTTAAAATCTAACAGCTTTTACTTTTATTTTCTCTCCTTACGATCCCAAAGTGATTTCATGAATAATTTACCTTTGACGCTTCATCACTGACATCAGATAAAATCTTCTCCAGGTACTGACCAGCATCCTGCTGTTCATACACTGGAAGAATGAAAAAAGAATGATACATAAAATGATGTATTTTTATGTTTACATTTAATGCTTTAGCTCACATTTCATGTTCATCCATGTTTCTTCTAACGCTTGTCAAGATTTAAGTTGAAGCTAATGCAGTCACACATCCCCATTATGAAAGTGTCGCCTTTTATTCAGAAACAAGCTAACAGTTGATAAATGCATCTGATTACGTACCTTTTTCAATTCTCAGTGTCTTTGTAACTTCTGTGGTTTCTGATGTTTTTTTCTCTAAACTCTCAAACAAAGTATGGAGTCCAACATTGATGTCGTCTTTATGGTGTTTTGAACAACTGTTTATAGGACATTGTCAGAGATACAAACTATACATATTGAAAACAAACAAAAAAAAACACTGAATATTTCTTCCAACACAAAACGTGCTTCATGATTTACTCACTAACCTTTTAACAGCCTCTCTGAACTCTCTGGTCATGAACAGAGCCTGCAGAATGCTGTTCAGGTAACATGTTGCTCCTTGGTTTCTCAACCCATAATACTTCATGTCTGTGGGACGATTTGTTATGGAACAACATTAATAAAAGACATTCAAACAAATAAATATTGGCAGCTGAGCATGGAGGCCTTACCTTCCTTCATCCTGAATCACTAACGATTCCACTGATACGGCTCTTCTTCACTGAGCCACCGCTGAAATAAACAGACAGTAAGAGGCACTCCCATGACCACAGAGAGAGGGAGTCAGAAAACAGCAGCTTTCTCTTTCACTTTGCAACTACTAGAACTTTTCATTCAGCTGATAACACTGCATAAAGTTATGAATGTTCACAATTTAAAACTAATCTAATATCAATTCTCTTAAATCAGTTATGATAGCTGCAAGTTTTGGAGATGTTGGGATTTCAGGGGGACTAGTGACCAGACAATTTTTTCTTCCATAAAGAAATTGTCAAAATCTGTTGTTAAGAAGGCTGCACAGTGGCTCAGTTGGTAGAGCTGTTGCCGTGCAGCAAGAAGGTTCTGGGTTCGATTCCCGGCCCCGGTCTTTCTGCATGGAGTTTGCATGTTCTCCCTGTGCATACGTGGGTTTTCCCCGGGTACTCTGGTTTCCTCCCACAGTCCCAAAAACATGACTGTTAGGTTAATTGGTCTGTCTAAATTGCCCCTAGGTGTGTGTGTGTGTGTGTGTGCATGGTTGTGTGTCTGTGTTGCCCTGCGACAGACTGGCGACCTGTCCAGGATGTACCCCGCCTCTCGCCCGGAACGTTAGCTGGAGATAGGCACCAGCGCCCCTCCCGACCCCACTGAGGGACAAGGGTGTTCAGAAAATGGATGGATGGATGTTGTTAAGAAACTGCGACAGACTGGCGACCTGTCCAGGGTGAACCCCGCCTCTCGCCTGGAACGTTAGCTGGAGATAAGCAGCAGCAACCCTCCTGACCCACTGAGGGACAAGGGTGTAAAGAAAATGGAAGGATGGATGCATGTTGTTAACAAAACAGAGATAAACATCTATTGTTCTTTCTTTTCTCTTCTTTTTTTACATTAGTGTTTCAAGAAGAGTCTGTCAAGAATATCATATTCAATAATATCTCTTTCACAAATCTAAAATGCACTAAACTGCAATGACACACACTGATAGAGATTTCAAATGCTAAGAGATTTACAACCCTGTCCTCTCTAACAGTGAGGACAACAGAAAGAAAAAGAACGAGATACAAATGTTTTACTTATGCTTGGTGTCCCATGACAGGGAGAAAGGTCAAAATACGAGTTTAGGGAAATTTAGGTGTCACTAAAGAAAACAATGTTGGGTTCAGGCTTTCGACAAACAACGAAAATGAAACAAAAACTGAGTGAAGAGCTGGAAAGTACCTAAAATACTTGACTCATGACGTTTAGTTTCTGCTATTTACCTACTGAAGAGTCATTCAATAACATGGCAGCAGCTCTGTATGAAACAGTGACCTGGGTGCATTTAAGGTGAACTGATAAAGTTGAAAGTCGGCATCAGAATAAGGAAGAGTTATTTTAAGCGACCTTAGACACGGCTTCTTGATTCCAGACTGACTGGAACGAGTATTTCAAAAACTATTGAGGTTTTCATGCACAGTTTCCTCTGTGTTTAGAGAGAATGAGTTCAAATAAGAGAACAGCAGCTGTGGATAAAAATACCTCAACGAGGTTAGAAGAAAGTGCACAGATTGGTTTTAGATTTAAAAAAAGAACAGCAGCTCATGTCAAATTTGTGCAGAACATCGTCTCAGAATGGACTAGATGTTGAAGCAGATGAGCTACAGCAGCAAAAAATCACATGGAGGTTTTGTTACAATCAGGAAGGTTTGACCACAGTTTACAGTTTTGGTTCTCCAAAATTAAACACTGACAGATCTGAAGAATGTTACCTGTTTCCTCAAATGACCTTCACATCAGAAGAGTCAGAGTTTGACATAAATAATATTAAAAACATGGAGGCATCTTTGTCTTTTTCAGTGGTTCAAACTAAATGTTGGGCGATGTAGCTAATTCTATTGCCAGTAGAATTAGCTACTGGCAATAGCTATTGCCAGTAGAGTGAAAGAAAGTAGGTTTAGGAGAGACTATTGAGTCAGTGCTTATTAATCTGATTACTTTAATTAATCTGCGTAATGTAAATAAAATATATTCTCACTCCACCTTGTTAAAATCTTTTTCCCTGCTCAGTGATGTGGTTGTTTCTGGGGCTTGTTTGACTGGTTTGGTGTAATTTTTGAACTCATTGATTGTCACAATTTATCAAACTGATTACCAAGTTTTTTATAGCGGCATTCTGGTCTTTTAAATTGTTGGATCTGGTGACGTTTTTTTCTCGACTACAATAAATTCACTATCAGGTTTAGGTCAGGTCAGTTACATAACCTCTCCAGAACAGTTATACTACAGTAATTAAAACCAGTAGGTTTTATTTTGACAGTGGGGGAAGGTGCCAGGTCCTGCTGGGAAATTAAATAATCAGCATCTCCATAAAGTTTATCAGCAGAGAGTCCTCTGAGTTTTCCTGGTAGAAGACTGAACTAAATTTGAACTTGATATAACACAGATGACAAACACCAGCAGGTCACGATCACTGACTGTGGAAACGTCACAATTCACGTCAAGAAACTTGACGACTTCCTCACTCATGTACCTTGATTTCCAAATGAAATGCTAAATTTGCTTCATGTGAGAACAAGACTTATGCCACTGAATAATATTCCAGTCGTCTACTTTCTTTTTGTTCAGAAGTCACAAGGAACACAACAGTGTTGTGGCCCATTTTCTGGATACATTTTGTGTTCTGGTTCTTTAAACATCGTCTAATTATTCAAACTGAATGATTCGGATTAAGTTTCACTCTTTATTTAACAAAAATAATAGCAACATTTTTATTTGTTCAGCAATTCCTGATTTTCGGTTTGCACTATCACAAAAATGCAATCAAATGACAAAGAGTGGTTAATGAAAAATAAAAAGAATCATTCAATGTGACAGGATTACTTGATGCAAATACAATAATAGAGGCATTAACAGCATAAAAAGCTACATATTTGTGTGGACATCCTTTAATCCAGTGGTTCCCAAAGATTTTCTTCTGGGCCTCCCTATGGTTCACAATAAAATCCCCCCCAAAAAAGAAAAAAAAATCAACTTGGCACACATATTGTTCAACCAGACATAAATCTACACTGAAGTTTATTTCACACTTCAGGTTGCAACAAAACAAACTACAAACCATGTTTACAGTTAAACACTCTTGTGTAACTGTTTTCTTTTTTTCATTCATCCAGACTGCTCCCAGCGCCCCCCTGCAATGGCACAATGATCCCCAAGGGGGCGCGCCCCACTCTTTGGGGACCACTGCTGTAATGGGTGTTTCAGCTGTGTAGTTTCATAATAAATTTCACAACATAACAACATTTATTTGGAAGCTACTTTGAAGCAGAGTACAAAGATTGTTCAATTTGTTGCAAAAGTTGGATTTTAAAGATTTGACTAGCAAGAACTAGCAGGTAAATAATAAAAAAAACAGTGATAACTCATGTATCACATCATGAACTACCATGATGTGATACATCACATAATGTGATGTATCATCATGAATACATCACATTATGGGTATGGAATAGAGTAGATTCCTGTGTGGAATATACGTCCATCCCACACAGGAATAGACGTCTGTCTGGCGGCAATACCACTGAGGCAAATATCAAAGTCATCTATTATACATTCATTAGCATTCTTTAGGCAGCCAAAACAAAACGACATCTTACATCGGGGACATGAAACTTCTGTGCATCCTATCCCAGTGTGCTGGATCAGTGAGCCGCAGGTGGGACAGGCACGGACCGATGGACACCCTATGACTCCTCCCGCTAGCTCAATTTGGACTTCTGGACACTCTCTCAGCGTCTTCAGGGCAGAATTGTGGCAGTCGTCGTTTTCACAGCGGTCGGATCGAGGCTGTTGACCTTTCCACTCCCTCAGACACTGCCAGCAGAACCCAAAGCTGCGTCCGGTCTTTGCTGAACACACTTGGCAGCAGACATAGAGGTTTGAGCTGCTCCCTCTGGTCACAGGAGTCATGCAGCCTGGACACTGTCAGGAGTGTGATGAGAGACGGGGAACAGAGGGATTTGAGTCAGACTCATGCCTGTGTGCAGTTATCATTACGTCATTAATAAGATACTTACAAACTTTGTGTTAGGATCTCTGGCAGCAGCATTCAGGGCCATCGTCGTCTCAAAGTTCTTCATTTCTTCAGGGGTCAGCAGGGCCATTTTACAAACCTCTTGATAAGACCATTCAGCATTACAGCCAGACTGACCGCACACAAACCTGGCTTCTCCCTTTGTTTAAATAATCACAGAAATAATCAGGATTAAAAATAAAAAAGACACTTATATGTTTAACAATCTGATAGGAAGGTTCCTTACTTCCTTTTAACCAATATTCTGTTAAAAATGCTATGTCAACACAGAAAATACAGTGATGTATTAAGATGCTCTTTAACTCTAGAATTCACAGTTGAGAACTTGTTTTTGGAAAGTTAGAGTTAAAAAATTTACAGTGAATCTGTCGAAGGTTAATAAACTAAAAGCAGCAGAAACAACAAATATCCATTTAGTTTAGTTTAGTTCAATTAAAAAGAATAAAAGACATAGAATAAAATATTTTACATTTCACATTTGAAAGCAAAAATTATTCATTTAATTGAAATTACAGACACGTTCTTAAACACATGAGTGTATTGTGGTAGAATTAAAAGATTTATTAAGGTTTTGTCTTTGATTATTATCTGTTTCTGTACATTGGAAGTCGGGTATCAACTCAAATAAAGGAAACTAAATGCTTTGAAAGAGAGGATAAATACATTTTCTTCAATAAGATTTTAATATTTATGGAAAATTTTATTTTTCATGTATTTAAAGACAAGAAAACCAGATCCGAAAAAAAATAGCTGTCAGCATCATTCTGTAGCGGTAAATACATGTTGAAAATAAACAACACGGACCCGATCACATCATCACTTTTCATCTTAATCAGAATAAAAATAGTTCCACGAAACTAGCTTACAATTCTTTTTTTTTTGTATTTTCGGTTTTGAATGTGAGGTCACCGTCATATCCCACCTGTTTGAGCAGTTGTTCGCACCACTTTGTGAGAGACATCGGGGTCACCACATGTCCGCAGGACATCCGGGCTCTCGGGGAATCAAAACCTTCACACAGAACTGCAGAAACATCCCATGAGATCCTCCGGTATTTTTAAATACACACTACACATACTTTAAACAACATCACAAATACATTGAAAACTTGTAGCTACAGAGCTGATGAACTGAAACGAGCCACTCACAGTCAAACTGATCCTCTTCAGCCGTGAATCGGATTGTAGAGTCGCTCAGGTTGTAGCGCTTAGTTCTGTCGTTCATCTTGAAAGTTCTCTTGATTTCTGCTGCGATGCAGAAAACAATCAACTTTATATTATTTTAGGTCTAATAGAAGGGAACTCTTTCGATTTCGGCCCGGTTATTCTTTACGAGTTCTGTGACTTTCACTTTACAGCTGATCGCTGAAGATACGCCCACATGGAAAGAAGAGCAGATGCATGGGGGGCGCAGGCCGGCGGCGTGGGGGGGCATTGGGGGGCATTACCCACCCACAGAGTCAGCTGTGCCCCTTCTGGAATGGAAGCTGTTTGTTGTTTTTGCCTTTAAACATCACAAATACATTGAAAAATAAAGTGGCCAACTCTCTGTTATTCCTATGTCAATTTGATACAGTAGGGGCTTCCGCACTCACCATATCTGTGCCTTCTGTCACTTTTTTCAGCTGTCAAAACTGTTTAATTCGTTGTCAACAGGTCGAAACCTGCTTTTCCGTGCCGCCTTTAAACGCAACATGAGCGGTATGACGCTCATGTTGCGCTCATGGCGCTCTTATAAGAGTAGTTTTACCGTACTGTAACGTTTTCTTTTACTTAAGTCATATTATTATTGCTGCTAGATTCGTTGTTCCCCCCTCTCCCCAAAATAAGCCGATGTCCCCCGTTAAACTCGTATGGAGCAGGGGATGGATGGATGGATGGAATTGAATGAAGACAGTGAAAAATCTCGACCATATAAAGAATAATATTATAGTTTTTATTGTTGACGCCTTAATTTCATAAAAACTAACAGGTGTGAATAATTTACAGTTTATTAAGAAGAATGAATAATCTGACTACAATTAGTACAGAACAAAAAATATTCTTTACTGTCCTATAATAGGGATATTTCTGTGCAACAGCAGCAGAATGACAGGCAAACAATGAAACTAAATTCACACACAGATCTAAATATTTGGTACTTTATTTTTAGCATTAAACATGCATACAAATTAAAAGTGCAATCAGCAATTATTCATATTAATTTACAGTTATTTTGCATGTGTCACAGAATTTATGTTTTCAAAGAAACTGAATAGATTAAAGGTTTACTTAAACGTGTGAGGGGAAAAAATAACAAAAACTCAGCAATTATTAACTTAAGGGAATGAGAGATAACTATTCGATCAAATATCATTAAATAATTTATTTCAAACAGGTTTTATTTTTAAAACAAGAACAATTATTCAGTGGGACAGTGAAAACCATACATAACCAAGAACAATAATCAATATTGACAAATAGCTATAAATAAATAAAAACATGGGAATGCTGAGATCAAATTTTCATGCATGAGATTTTTGAGGTCTTTTTTTTTTGACTAATGTCTTTGGGGTGAAAACCAACAACAATACACGAGAATGACTGGGCGATTTCGTTTTTGTTTTCACTTTACATAGAGATCATTTTTACAACTTTCACAATTATTATAAGCTTCGTGATCATATTTCACTAATACATTACAATGATGCACTATCTTTCCAACAAACAGGAGGACATTTATGTAGTAAAAGCAAATGTTCAGTTTTGAGTTGAGTGGATCAGAGTGGAGCAGGGTCGTGGACGATCAGCTCCACTCCTCCGTCACATCGCATCACCGCGTGGATCTCAGACTTGTGCTTGATCCCGCACTCAGCCAACGTTTGGGTTTCTTGCAGGGTTTTGCCTTTGTAGATCAGAGCCATCATCATTGCTGTAACAGCTGAAAATTTAAAATGAAATAAATCACCTTAAAGACCGACCTTTGCGCAAAACAAAACTGAAAGACACAGTAAGACGATGTCCAAAACAAATGAGTGGATTTTGTTTATGAAGAAAATGCCCCATGAAACCTAAAATAAATAAAATCCTTTATATATGATGTATTCATATCTCAAGTTACTTATACAGTCCTCATGATCCCATCAGACAAATTGCACACAATATCTTAAATTGTTTAAAACGGTTTAGAACAAATAGCCGCGCATCTAAAGTCTCACATACATGACAATTATGGATTTTAAAACTGAAAATCGGCTTTTTAAACTACATTTCATCTTTTCATCTGCTCTATGTCTCAGTGCATTTGAAATTTCTCAGCAGGTGTATTTACCTATGTCACGGCGTAGCTGCTGTATTATGTCCATCAGAAACTTTACAGGAATGTACTTAAGCTCCTCTTCTTGTTTACACACGTCGATCGGCTTTTTAAAGTTCTGTTCAAAACAGACGATGACCTGGCAAGCCATGGCTTCTTCTTTTGATGCCTTTAAACTCTGCTCCGGGATTAAAGCTGTAATGTGAAGTGACTGAGGAGCAGCGAGGGCTTTATACTTATTAGAGAGGAACCTATTTGCGTGGTTTGCGTGGTAAAGGCGTGGTTTAAAAATGAAAGAAAAAAATGGATGGATCTGAGCAGAGTATGATTAAAATTATATAAGTCTTTGGTTGGGTGGATAAGCTTATATTTTCTAAAGTCAACGTAATCAGTGATTACAAAATGTTGGATGTTATGGATATGAACTGTGCCTGCCTTTGATCAGTTTATAATAATAATAATAATAATAATAATAATAATAATAATAATAATAATAATAAATTCTCGGAATTACAGCGTTTAACTTAGTGCCACCCAGTGGGCTAACAGTATTTACTTATTACAAGATAAAATACATCTCATAATGTCAAATAAAACCCTAAATAAATAGACAACGTTACAAAAGTCATGTCAAGGGTCACATATGTAATTGAATAAATCTGGACCTAAATTTACCCAAGAATATAAATATTTATCACATAAAAGTACAAACGTATCATCAGTCAGTGTGTATTGATATACTGGAATATGCTGCCAAAATCGTAGGAACAAATATTAAGTAAATTCTTTAAAACGTTATTTAATTCAGGCCTGGGGTTTTGGGAGGCAGGCAGCAGATTCCTCCAGATAATCCTGTCAACATTTCAGGAAATGAGACCAGGAATAATTAAAATAAAACTAATTTCATCTTTCCTCATATGTAGGGTTTTCCATAAATGTTCCCCAGTTCAAATAGATACATTGTTAAGGTCTTTGTCAAGATCAGTTGGCAGTAAAATACCTGAAAGAACTTCCAGGTACTTTCCAGATTCACTAGGCCTAACCTGTCAGAGTGCCGATCTGGTTTATTATAAACCAGATAGAAGGATTTGTGATGAAACTTTCATTTTCACTCTGCAACATTTCCAATGTGCATTAAGATACAAGATCGACCTTTTGGAAGGAGCCTTTAAGCCATCAGACATGATAATTAATGGTTTAATCCAAGTAAATAATTCAGTACTTTTCTGTTTATTAAACCAGTTTGATTGATGAATGCAGATTAATAAATATTTCTCATCTGTCAGCACAAATAAACAGAGTAACTCTAAAACAATAAACAGCTTTATTACATGCAGAACCTTTAAAACATTTCTGAACACTAATTTCACATGTGAATTATGTTGAGACCAAAAACATGCCGTCTCTTCTCGGAATTACAGCGTTGATAGTAATTCAACATAGTGCCACCTAGCGAGCTAACAGTATTTGCATTTCATCATCGCCCATTTAGGGCAAACATTTTATGGTGTTGTGTGTAAAACACTCAAATACAGGCTAAATAGCTGAATATTGTATTAAATATAAGACGAGATGCTGAGTTCAGGTAATCCAGAACAAACTTTAAAAATAAAACACAAATTTAGAATATGAAAATAACAACAAAAGAAACATGAACTAAGACAGACTTTGCACAAACGTCTTTAAGAAAAGAGAATAATTCAAAGAGCATCCCACTAGATATGACAGAGATGAACTGATTGAATTGTGTCTTAGAGAGCAGAGGGGACAAATAAAATGTGTGTATTTTACTAAGTTAATTTCTTCCTGGTGGGAAATATTTTTTTTTTGCTTAGTGAATTTATAAAGAAAGCTTTTTGGACTTCCTCCTTAACTGGCATAAATAAAGTATCCAGCTAAGAAGGATGGTGTTTTATCTGCCACATTTCTGTGTTTTACATTTCTGTGTATTTGCAATTGACTTTAACAATAAAAAAAGCCTGTTAACTTTCAGTTTCAAAAATAACAGATTAAAATTTTCCAAAACTTTTTAACACAATGATTTTAGAGAAGCAAATTCCACATTAAGTAGCTAAAAACATGAATCTCCATTTAAGATGGACGCCCTACTTTGAGACTTTTAGTCAAAATTTATGTGTTATCAGTTAATTGGATGCCAAAGAAGAAATTATTGTCAACGTAAAATATAACATGATAATAAAAGTGTTGCAGATATCATTTGATGCTTAACAGAATAAATAAGTTTCACAGTTGATGAACATGGACAAAAATGTTGCAGTTTTTGCAGCCATCATTGTCACAGCGATCAAAGCGTGGAGCCGGACCTTTCCACGGCTTCAAGCACTGCCAGCAGAACTGGACCTGTTTCTTCTGGTCTGCAACGCAAACTAAGCACTGAACGCAGAGGTTAGTCAGGTTCCTTCTTTCAACGTAGCTCTTACACCCAGGGCACTGTAAGAGGAAGACATGATGTTTTAAGCAGAACAGTTAAAGTGAAGACTGACCTGAAGTTAGAGACACTTACTTCTCTAAACTCCTGGTACTCTGCAGCAGCCAGGCGAGCGATGGTCTCCTCAAAGTATTCCATCTCTTCAACGCTCAGGTCCGCCAGGCGACGCACCTCTCGATACGGCCACACAGCGCCACATATCTCCTGGGTGTCTTCGTCAAAAGCAGGACACTTGAACTTGTACTGACCCTAAGATGGTCAGATAAAAGCAACACGTAACCATAAAGACGCAGAACAACTGGTTTGGTGTTTGAACAAATGGATTAAACCCGAATGGGGGTTTATGTCATTGTCTCATTTTAAACACATCATATGTACTTTTTAAAAAATACTGAACTAATGTCTGGTTTTAGGGAAGCAGGTCAAAAAGTCTCCAGTCTACTGAGGACTGCAATGTCTTGGTCAACATCTGAACCTGTTTGCAGCCATTGACACTTTGAGTTTTTTAAAGGAGGAACGACAAAGAAATGAAAATGTATTACAAAATGAAAAACATGATGCCTTCAAGAAAGGCTGGCAACTATGTCTCCCTGTCTTTAAACTAAAAAATACACCAATACATGAGCACCGAACTGTTCACCTAAATGCATCACGGTTCCCACTGCATCCCAGATGGACACAGATAGAAAACAAGCCGACACCAAATGAAATGAAGTTCACTCTATAATTATCGTTTTATTTCCTTGTAATTATACAGCCTCCCTTCTGAAGCTGCTGCCCCCGCGACCCGACCCCAGATGAAGCAGAAGACGATGGATGAAATAATAAGAATAAGAATAATAGTGTTGTTAATGAATTCCACTGTTTGGACTAAATTTGACTTTGAAAATTTTCTCCTCTTATCTAGAATGTCTTTAGTTGTGCATTGGAACTATTTAAATTTCAAAATAAAAGCACATTAGAAGGTACAACAGTGACAAGAAATGACCAAAGAAAGAAAATGTTGCATATAAAACATGTGTGATGTCATTACGTACCTGATCCAGCAGGCTGCGACACCAGCCAGTCAGAGATTGTGGAGTGACAGCGTGACCGCAGGACATCTCAGCTCTAAGACCCTGGTCTTCGTCATCATCATCACTGACTAATAGGGCAGACAGTAAGTTGGACACTCTAATAGTGTAGATTATACTGAAAAATGTACAAGTAAAACTTAATTCAGAAGCAAATACATAAATATAACAAATATGGGTAAAACAGCAGCATAGTTTTTAGTCCTTTCATAGAGGATCCAGGTCATCAGGTCTGTCAAAAACGCTCAGCGTGGCATCATGGGGGTCGTATCTTTTCTCGTCCTGATCTGAGCTGTTCATTTCAGACCTACTTTGTTCTTCCAACTTGTCGGCTAAAAGTATCTGACTTCAACCAGGAAATAATCTGAGACGACAGGCTGTCACAACACTCCTAAAGCAAGCTTTGCTTTTATTTTCAGTTTCTTCTTCTACAAATTTAATTGTACAGCGTCCACATGAAGTCAAACTGTCTGGCTGAATCCAATCATTTTTACTCTCATATTAATGTAATGTAACTTAGAGCAAAGGGAATAAAATGAAAACATAATGTTTCAGAGGTGAAGCAGATCCATTCTATGGTGAATCATGATTTAGTCATTTCTGACTAACAAGTGGTTAAACATGGCGGCTACATTGCGACAAAACCAATCGTTTGTCTTTTTTCATACATTTCCACCAAAGTAAGAAGGCTAACCCTAAAAGAAAGATTAAACCAAAGAGAATAAATTCATTCGGAAGGACCTTCATGACAACAATGACAATCCAGAGAATTGCAAATACAAAAAGTACAAAAGCTGACAAAGGAAAATACAAATGATTGTGATTTTTATCACAGTCTGAAGTCATTTTCCCCGTATTGTCGTTTTTACTCTCATTTTCACTCTCGTCATCGTTTTTCAGTTTTTTCTGGTCTTCTTCTCCGTCTGTTCCTTCATCTTCCACTTCAGCATCTGAAATTTATATTAAAAAATTATGACAAATTGAACCTAATAGAAATCATTGTAAAATGTGTTTTCATCTCACTTCTTTTCCTGTAAAACAGAAGATGGGCGCTTCGGGATCTGGTGCATAAAGAACATACATTTTGGTTATGATAAACAGTAAATATAAGCAGAAGAACAAAACGAAGGACAATTACATACCTCTCAAACTTTTTCTGAAACGTCTGGTTACCAACCTGTTAATAAAAGGAACAATATCAAACTTGCACTGCGCTAAAAAAGGTGAAATATTGATCGTCAATGTCAAAACCATCCATGGTTGTAGGATAATCATCTCACCAGTGTCACACTGGAGTCGTTGAACTCGTACCATCTGTCTTCATCCTCAGGTTTGATTGTTGCTGTGTAATGCCCACCTGTCAGAGACCCAACGTGCTCCACCAAGGCGTACAGTTCATATGTCTGGTTCTGATCAACAAAACACACATTAATCTGGAAACTGGAAAGAAAATGGACAATAATCACAATATACTGAAATATACCTCAGGTAAGTTGATGGTGTAACAAACATCCACAGCACGGCTGTCTTTACTGTACGACATGCGTTGATAGTTGTATTCAAACCTCTTCAGCAGCAAAATCAAAACCTCTGGATGACGCTTTAGTTCATATTTCTATATGAAACACAACATTGTCAATATGGTTAAAAGCAGATATTTATATTAACTGTATATAAAGACACACAACCTTTTTTACTGCCTGATATTAACTCAAACTAAGACTTTTCTGTTCCAGGTCGGCAGGGATCACCAATATTTATTTACTTATTTTTAATTTTTGGGTTTGCATCATATTGTTGCACTTTAAAAGACTGATGACATCACGAGGAGAGAACATATAATGGAAATATTTAAGCAACATCCTAAGAAATTGCCCTGGTAGCTTTAGCACAGAGAGGTCATACAAAATGGACAATGACTTTAATTATCCTGTCCTATTAATTTGGGATAACAAAGTCAGTATTTGAGAGGTCATCACAAACCCTTGAGCAAGGGAGCCTGCAAAACAACTGATTAAAAAGAACAGTTCTTTCAGGAGAAATGGGTCAAAAATGTGATAAATTATTATGAGAAACTTGTTCATCCAAAACATTTGACTCAGTTCATGACGTTTTAAATGCTACCAAACTCTAGTAAAACATATGTAAACTTCAGAACTTTTATTTTAGCTTCTCTTTCGTTATTTGCGTCTTTAGCTAACAGCTAATCAGTGCATACTGTCAAAATATCTGTTTTGTTTTTGTTGTTGTTTAATCACACACTTAAAACAGTTTTCCCTTTACTTACAACAGTAGTGTCACGTTTGTATTTACACTTATCACAGTACATCTGGTCTTCTCCACAAAACTCTACATCCTTTAAAAACTCCTGAATCCCGTCCTCCTGGAAACACACTTTGTGTTACTGCACAAACCTTCACCAGGTACTTTCCACTGTTCTACCAACATGGTTTCTTTCTACTAAGTAATAAGTAAATCATTGATTATTCCAGATTACTTTTATGAGTTTTGTCTGGCACATAAAATGGTTTCCATTCTGCAGGTTGTTTCTTACCACACTGTAGTTTCCATTTTTAGAATCCATCAGAGGGAGAGAAAGAAAGAAAAATGGCACTTCGTCATCAGTATGTGAGCCACATTGATCACAAACAGTCCTGTGAATCAGCTCTCCTTTGAATACCTGAAAATACAATTTGATTTAAAATCTAACAGCTTTTATTTTTCATTCACACTCTGTAGCGCCCTCTCCTTACCGATCCCAAAGTGATTTCATGAATAATTTACCTTTGACGCTTCATCACTGACATCAGATAAAATCTTCTCCAGGTACTGACCAGCATCCTGCTGTTCATACACTGGAAGAATGAAGAAAGAATGATACATAAAATGATGTATTTTTTCATATTTCATGTTCACCCATGTTTCTTCTATATTTTGTCAAGATTTATGTTGAAGATAAAGCATTCACAACATCGTCCTTTATTCAGAAACAAGCTAACAGTAGATAAATGCATCTGATTACGTACCTTTTTCAATTCTCAGTGTCTTTGTAACTTCTGTGGTTTCTGATGTTTTTTCCTTTAAACTTTCAAACAAAGTATTGAGCCGAACATTGATGTCGTCTTTATGGTGTTTTGAGCAACTGTTTATAGGATATTGTCAGAGATGCAGAATATATATAGAAAAACAAAAAAACCCTCCAAATATTTCTTCCAACACAAAAAATGCTTTTTGATTTACTCACTAACCTTTTTACAGCCTCTCTGAACTCTCTGGTCATGAACAGAGCCTGCAGAATGCTGTTCAGGTAACATGTTGCTCCTTGGTTTCTCAACCCATAATACTTCATGTCTGTGGGACGATTTGTTATGGAACAACATTAATAAAAGACATTTAAACAAATAATTATTATCAGCTCAGCATGGTGACCTTACCTTCCTTCATAGTGAATCACCAATGACTGATACGGCTCTTCTTCACTTTGCCGTCGCAGAAAAGATTTCTGCCGCTGAGCCACCATTGAAATGAACAAACAGTAAGAGGCACTCCCATGACCGCAGAGAGGGAGTCAGAAAGCAGTTCTCTTTCACTTTGCAACTAGAACATTTCATTCAGCTGATAAACACTGATAAAGTCATGAATGCTCACAAGTTAGAATCCAGTTCATATTCTCTTAAATGAGTTATGATAGCTACAAGTTTTGACGAGTTTTTGAGGATGTTAATGACCAGACAATTTTTTCTTCCATAAGAAATTGTCAAAATTTGTTGTTAACAAAACTGAGATTAAATATCTATTGTTCTTTCTTTTCTTTTCTGTTTTTACACTAGTGTTTCAAGAAGAGTCTGTCAGAGTCTTGAATATCTTTTTCTTAAAACCCACTTGTTTAGAGTTGCTAATGGAACATAAACAACAATAATGTTTATTCAATGTTGCATGACTGTGTTTTTGTGTTTAATGATGTAAAGCACTTTTAAATGCCTTGCTGCTGAAATGTGCTATACAAATAAAATTTAATTTGATTTTGATTTGATTCAAGAGTCTGTGAAAACTAAAACACAAAAACTAAAACGCACATTAAAACTGAAATGACACACACCGATAGAGATTTCAAATGATTTACAACCCCTGTCCTAACAGTGAGGGCAAAAGAATGGGATACAAATGTTTTTACAACAAACAAAATTAAAGCTGGAAAGTACTTGACCCTTCTCCCTACTGGGGTCAGGACAGTTGCTGGTGCTTATCTCCACATTTCGGGTGAGAGGCGGGGTCACCCTGGACAGGTCGCCGGTCTGTTGTAAGGCAACACAGAGACACACACTCACACCTAAGGAGAATTTAGAAAGAACAAGTTACCTTACAGTCATGTTTTTGGACTGTGGGAGGAAGCCAGAGTACCCAGAGAGAACCCACACATGCATAGGGAGAACATGCAAACTTCATGCAGAAAGACCCCAGGCTGGGAATCAAACCCAGAATCTTCTTGCTGCAAGGCAACAGTGCTACCAACCATGCCACTGTGCAGTTCCTGTTATTTTCCTACTGAAGAAAACACGAGCTTCAGTGCAAATCTTTGAAAAATAAGATGGTTTGTTACACACAGATGAATGTATAAAAGCCTAAATTTTTGTTAATTATGATAATTTTCCACTTTCAGGTGACAAAAAAAATTACATTTAAAATTTGAATATTACACCAGACCTTAAAAAAATACTAAACATAACACAAAAATGTTGGCTTGGTGATAAGTATGTTTAATACCTACTTAAAGGTTGTTATTTTCAAAAGGTACTGTCAGTCTGACAAAGAGGCCTCATCTGAACACAGGTTGTAATTTAATGAATATGACTATAAATAAGAGTGGAGTCAATCAATAACATGGCAGCAGCTTTGTATGAAACAGTGACCTGGGTGCATTTAAGGTGACCTGATAAAGTTGAAAGTCATTGTCAGAATGAGGAAGAGTTATTTTCAGAGATCTTGGATCATGGCTTCTTGATGCCAGACTGGCTGGAAAGAGTATTTCAGAAACTACTGAGGTTTTCACGCACAGTTTCCTCTGTTTAGAGAGAATGAGTTCAAATAAGAGAACAGCAGCTGTGGATAAAAAAGCCTCAATGATGTCAGAAGAGAGTGCACAGACTGGTTTTAGATTTTAAAAAGGAAACAGTAGCTCACGTCAAACTTGTGCAGAACATCGTCTCAGAATGCACTAGATGTTGAAGCAGATGAGCTACAGCAGCAAAAAATCACATGGAGGTTTTGCTACAATCAGGAAGTTTTGACTACGGTTTACAGTTTTGGTTCTCCAAAATTAAACACTGACAGATCTGAAGAATGTTGCCAGTATCCTCAAGTGACCTTCACATCAGAAGAGTCAGAGTTTGACATAAATAATATTAAAAGCATGGAGGCATCTTTATATTCTTTAGTGGTTCAAACTAAATGTTGGGTGATGATTATGTTTCCTTCCACATCATTAGCTATTGCCAGTAGAATGAAGAAAAGTAGGTTTAGGGGAGACTGTGGAGTCAGTGCTTATTAATCTGATTACTTTAAGTTAGACCCAAAACCAAATCTGTGTGATGTAAATAAAATATATTCTCACTCCATCTTATCAAAATCTTTTTCCCTGCTCAGTGATGTGGTTGTTTCTGAGACCTTTTTGTCCAGTTTGGTGTAACTTAAAACAAACATCTCAAGGACAATTAATTTTGAACATATTGATTGTGACAATTTATCAATCTGATTACCAAGTTTTTTATAGCGGCATTCTGGTCTTTTAAATTGTTGGATCTGGTGACGTTTTTTCTCGACTACCATAAATTCACTATCAGGTTTAGGTCAGGTCAGTTATATAACCACTCCAGAACAGTGATACTGCCATATCACGGTTACCAGAACAGTTATACTACAGTAATTAAAACCAGTAGGTTTTATTTTGACAGTGGGGGAAGGTGCCATGTCCTGCTGGGAAATTAAATAATCAGCATCTCCATAAAGTTTATCACCAGAAAGTCCTCTAAAATTTCCTGGTAGAAGACTGAACTAAATTTGAACTTGATATAACACAGATAACAAACACCGGTAGGCAGGGGCACCAGGAATCTTGGGCCGCCTGACAAAAAATTTGTTTGGGCCCCCCTGTGCAGCTGCTGTTACAATTTTTTGAGTCTATTTGTGAAGCGCCACAATTGTAAAGGTTGGCATCTGCCTTGCTTTCTTTGGTTCAATACTCATAATTAGCACAATATTTACTGCTCATTAATTTAACATCCAACAGTCCACATTCAGCATGAAAGTAGGTTGCTTAAATCTTTTCTTAGTTTTAGATACTGAAATGTCTCTCCATGAGCAAAAGTCAAAAGCAACGTGCAAAATATGTACAAAGCAATCCAACCTTCTTAAAAATGCTATGCAGTTGCATTTTATTCAAGCTGCAGTACATAACTTTAATAAAAAATATGTTTTCTCCATATTTGTTAAAGCTGTCATCA
>NW_015115399.1:57197-61398 GCF_001443285.1 Poecilia latipinna
CAAATGAAGTCTTAGATTATCACTTCATACACATCAATCATATTTAATATATATCATTTATGTAATAACCTATGACACTTGTTTACATTTATTTTTCAAACATTTATTATTCAAACTGAATAATTGTAAATGATTTAACCCACCTGTTTAGAGTTGCTTATGGCTAAATTAGGGTTAGAGTGCAGGTTTTAGATGTCTTTGATGTTTTTAATGTTTTTCTTTACTTTTTATATACTTATGTAAAAGTGACGAGTGATTGAGGGTCATCGCGCGCACAGAAAAACCCTGTAAATTTTAGACTCCAACAGGTAAAAATAGTGCACAAAAATCCGTGTAGGACAGCGAAGTCCTAGCGCAAAAATTCGCATGACAGGTTGACGGAGCCTGGTGCTGCAAGGTTGGAGACCTTGTCCTCTTAGGCGACGGGGCCTGGATAATACCCGTGTTAAACAGACGCGGAGTCCGGCGACGACAGGCGCTTAAATTCCGTAACAAAAGTATGTTTTTATCCCTTTTTTGAAAATCTTCTTTTTCCTTTTTCCAAAATCTCTTTCTCTTTCTTACTGTTTATTCAATGTCACATGTTGTTTTTTTTCTTAATTATGTAAAGCACTTTCAAATGCCTTGCTGCTGAAATGTGCTATACAAATAAAATTTGTTTGATTAATTGATTTGGATTAAATTTCACTCTTTATTTAGCCAAACAATAGCACAATATTTATTTGTTCAACAATTCCTGATTTTGAGTTTGCACTATCGCAAAAATGCAATAAAATGACAAAGATTGCTTAATGAAGAATGCGTAAGAATCATACAATGCGATATGATTACTTGATGCAAATACAATAATAGAGGCATCAAACAGCACAAAAAGCTACATATTCTTGTGGACATCCTTTAATGGGTGTTTCATCTGTTGTAGTTTCAGAATAATACATTCCACAACATGACAAGATTTATTTGGAAGTTACTTTGTAGTAAGCGGAGTACAAAGATTGTTCAAATTGTTGCAAATGTCGGATTTTAAAGATTATACATGAGTAGCAAGAACAACCAGGTAAATAACAAACAGTGGTAGCTTATGAATCACATCATTTCCTCTGCCACACAGGAATAAACGTCTGCCTAGGAGCAATGCCACTGGAACAAATATCAGAAATACCACAGTAACCATTCTTTAGGCAGCCAAAACAAAACGACATCTTACATCGGGGACATATAACGGTTTTGCATCCTATCCCAGTGTGCTGGATCAGTGAGCCGCAGGTGGGACAGGCACGGACCGATGGACAGCCTTTGACTTTGTCAATTTTAATTTCTGGACACTCTCTCAGCGTCTTCAGGGCAGAATTGTGGCAGTTGTCGTTTTTGCAGCGGTCGGATCGAGGCTGTCGGCCTTTCCACTCCCTCAGACACTGCCAGCAGAACCCAAAGCTGCGTCCGGTCTTTGCTGAGCACACATGGCAGCAGACATAGAGGTTTGAGCTGCTCCCTCTGGTCACAGGAGTCATGCAGCCTGGACACTGTCAGGTGATTGACATTGTATGTGTGTTTGGGAGGAGAGAGAGGGAACAGAAGGATTTGAGTCAGACTCAAGCCTGTGTGCAGTTATAATTACGTCATTAATAAGATACTTACAAACTTTGTGTTAGGATCTCCGACGGCAGCATTCAGGGCCATCGTCGTCTCAAAGTTCTTCCTTTCTTCAGGGGTCAGCAGGGCCATTTTACAAACCTCCTGATAAGGCCACTCAGCATTACAGCCAGACTGACCGCACACAAACCTGGATTTTCCCTTTATTTAACCAATCACAAAAATAATCAGGATTAAAGATAAAAACACCGTAAGTTCAACAATAAGTGATAAGCAGATTCTTCACTTCCTTCCAACCAGTTGTCAATATTCTGCCAATGTTACACCATCAAAACACACTGTTAAAATGTTTTATGTCAACACAGAAAATACTGTGATAATAAATGACACGGTGCTTTAAATTTCACAAATGATAACTTGTCTTTGGAAAGTTAGCTTTTATTTTTTTTAACAGTGAATCTGTTGTAGAGAAATAAACTAATCAGATTTTGACTGATTTACCCATCAGAGTAAAATATTTCACATTTTACATTCATAAAAGCAAAAATTATGAATTTCATTAGAACTACAGTCCTAAGTCAGAGTATTATAATTAAAAGATTTGCACAGGTTTTGTTTTTGGTTATTCTCTGTTTCTGAACGTTGGAAGTCGGGTATCTACAACTCAAATAAAGGAAACAAAATGTTAAAATAGACGAAAGAGAGGATAGATACATTTTAAGATTTTAATATTTGTTAAAAATTGGATTAAAAAAGCATTTAATGACCAGAAAACTAGATCTGAAAAATAGCTGTCTGCATCATTCTGTTGCGGAAATAATCTAAAAAAATAAACACCACAAGGAAACACCTTATTACTTTTCATCTGTATCAAAAGCTAGCTTACAATTGTCTTTTTTTTTTCCTATTTTCGGGCTGAATGTGAGGTCACCGTCATATCCCACCTGTTTGAGCAGTTGCTGGCACCACTTCGTGAGAGACATCGGGGTCACCACATGTCCGCAGGACATCCGGGCTCTCGGGGAATCAAAACCTTCACACAGAACTGCAGAAACATCCCATGAGATCCTCCAGCATATTTAAATACAAACTATGCATATTGTAAACAAGATTGCAAATTCAGTGGAAACTTTTACAGCTACAGCGCTGATGAAACGAAACGAGCCACTCACAGTCAAACTGATCCTCTTCTTCCACAAGTCGGATTGTAGAGTCGCTCAGGTTGTAGCGCTTCGTTTTAGAGTTCATCTTGGAAGATTTTTTTACTTCTCCTGCGATGCAGAAAACAATCAACTTTATATTGTATTTGGTCTAATAGAAGGAAACTCTTTCGATTTCGGCCCCGGTTATTCTTTACGGGTCACGTGACTTTCGCTTTGCAGCTGATCGCTTAAGATACGCCCACATGGAAAGAAGAGCAGGTGGATGGATGGATGGATGGATGGATGGATGGATGGATGGATGGATGGATGGATGGATGAATGAATGAATGACATTTAATGAACAGCAGCGAAAAATCACGACCATGTAAATAATAAATATTAGATTATAGTTTTTATTGTTCGCGCCTTAACTTCATAAAAACTAACGTGAATAATTTACAGTTTATTAAACAGAATGAATAATCTGACTACCATTAGTAAAGAATTATATTATCCTTTATTGTCCTTTAATGGGGACATTTCTGTGCAACAGGAGCACAGTGACAGGTAAACAAAGCAAGTAGTTTCACACAAAGATCGTAATATTTAGTTATTCATTTATTTTTGAGCATCAAACATGCAGACAAATTAAAAGTGCAAACAGTAATTATTAAAATTAAAAAAATTATAGTTATTTTTCATAATCTCTCATCACTTATTTTACATGTGTCACTGTATTTATGTTTTCAAAGAAACTGAATTGATTAAAGGTTTATCTACAATAAACATGGGAGAGAGAAAAATCACAGAACCTCAGCAATTATTCACTTAAGGGAATAAGAGAATCGATCGTAATGATATTCAATCAAATATCATTATGATTAAATAATTTATTTCAAACTGTTTTTTAACAAGCGAACAATTATTCAGTGTGACAGTGAAAAACATGTGCATAGCAAAGAACAATAATTAATATTGACAAATAGTTATAAATACTGAGATCATATTTTCATATAAGATTTTTGAAATTGTTTTCTAATGGCTTTGGGGTGAAAACCAGCAATAATGCATAAGAATGACTGGGCATTTTCATTTTTTTGTTTTCACTTTACATACAGATCTTTTTTTTTTTTTTTTTGTTAACAAGCATCATCTTTCAAACAAACAGCATCATTATTTTACTCTTGTTTGTTGACTCTAATCAACTCCACTCCAGTTTTGAATGGATCAGAGTGGATCAGAGTCATGGACGATCAGCTCCAGTCCTCCGTTACAGCGAACCACCACCTGGACCTCAGACTTGTGCTTGATCCCGTAATCAGCCAACGTGTGGTCCTCTTTCATGGTTTTTGCCTTGTAGATCAGACCCATTAAGAACTTCTCTGCAAGGAATCACATGCGCACATATTAGTGAAAATTTAAAATGAAATAAATCATCTTAAAGACCGACCTTTGCGCAAAACAAA
>NW_015115399.1:64646-65989 GCF_001443285.1 Poecilia latipinna
AAAATCATTTATATATGATGTAATCACATCTCAAGTTAAACAGTCTATGTGATCTCATCAGAAAAATTGCACCCTAATAGCTAATGTCTCACACAAGTGATAATTATGGATTTTAAAAACTATGGATTTTAAAAACTGAAAATCGGCTTTTTAAGTTAAATCTCATAATTTCATCTGCTCCATGTCTCCATAAATTTGAAATCAAAATTTCTCAGCAGGTGTATTTACCTATCTCAGGGCGCAGCTCCTGTATTTTGTCCATCAGAAACTGCACACGAATGCGCTTAAGTTCCTTTTCTTGTTTACACACGTAGATTGGTTTTTTAAAGTGCTGTTCAAAAGAGACGATGACCTCGCACACCATGGTTCTTCTTCTGATGACTTTAAACTCTGCTCCGGGATTAAAGCTGTAATGTGAAGTGACTGAGCGGCAGCAAGGGCTTTATGGTGACTTATGATGGCTTTCATTTTTGTTAAAGGCGTGGCTTAAAAATGCAAAAACAAAGTGGCTGGATATGAGTAGGGTATGATTAAAAATCATATGGTAATTTATAATTCTTTGGTTGGATGGGAAGGGACAAGAGTGTACAGAAAATGGATGGATGGATGGTTGGGTGGATAAGCTTACTTTTCTGATGATGATGTAATCAATGATTACAAAATGTTGGATGTATGACTACCTTTGACCCATTTATTATTATTATTAGTATTAGTATTTATTTATTTGTTTATTTATTTGGAATATGCAAATGATACCCATTTTCCTACTTATTATATGATAACTTACATTTCACAATATCAAATAAAATCCTAAATAGTTAGACAAGGTGCTGTTGAGATGAGCAAATGTATTCATATAGTTTTCATTTGCACTAAACTGAAAACCTGAATACAAATAAATGATAAACTAAGACACTGAAAAATTGGTGATGAGAACAACTAACATTTAAGGATTAGGGTTAGAACATCAAACAGTTCTGAGAGTTTTTTTTTTTTGTTTTTTTTTACAGTTGCTGGAGAAGAAGTGCTGTTTATATTCAGCACTTAAATTATTGAGGAAAACAATCAAAACAGTCTGACGTCAACAACACCTGTATGATAATCAAATAATACACATCAACCATGGCTCAGACTTGCATTACACCCACTTTTTCCTGTCCATTCCAAAACTTTATTTTACTTTTACCTTATTTCTATGAGGTAAAAGTCCACCAAGTGGACTAATGCTTATTAGCAAATCTCTCTCTGGAAATAACCAGGGTGATGGGCTCCTAATGAAAAGAAAATAAACGGTAGCACTTTATTTGAAGGGGTGTGCATAAGACTGATATAACACTGTTAAA
>NW_015115399.1:70541-73265 GCF_001443285.1 Poecilia latipinna
AATTTAGGCCATTTGAATCAAGACATGTTAAGTTTTAAAACTAGCTTATTTTAAATTTATTTTCTCAACACCACCCATTTTTGCAGGCGAGAAAGTAGAATGCCATGATCAACTGTATCAAAAGCAGCTGATAAATCCAACAGCACCAAGACAACAGTCACCGGAATCAGTTGCTAAAAGTATACCATTAAAAACTTTTAAAAGAGCTGACTCTGTGTTATGAAATGGTTTAAAAATAAAATGAATCTTCACACATTTTCCCCAAAAGTAAAAGATAAATGAGAGAGATCAATAATAATGCCAATAAATGTAGCTAAATCTGATATAATAAAGCATAAATATAAAAGTATTTGTTTCTGAGTTTTAATACTTTGCTGACATCTGGTGGCAGAACAGAGGTAAGGCAGCACTCGACAACGTCACTACAAGGATCTTCATCCATGGTTTATCCTGCTGGAGTAACTACAGCCAATCAGTCACTCTGGATAACAGCGAACTTCCTTAATTTAATTTAATTCATTTAAGTTTATTTGATAGGGACAGATGCACATCAACATGGAGAAACAGCAGTCCCATGTTTGCATCAAAGTGCTTATAGTAACAGCTGATTCACAGCCCTTGTCCAGATGGGCTTTTTAAACAGTAAATCTAAAAACTAGTAAAAAAAATGAAGTAATTATTTAAAAGGCACAACATGATGTTAACATTTACAGAATAATGCATATAAAAACAGTGAAACATAAAAACATACAAAACATTAAGTATGGATGCAGTTCTGTTTTTGACATAACCAGAGTTTTGTGTGAGTGTTGTTTTGTTGAGTTCATGAGCAAATTAAGTTTATTTAATGCAAAACTTTACTTTTATTGCAGAGGAGAAGTTCATTCAAATCCACACAAATCAGAACTTAACCTGACTTTGGAAACAAGTCAGGTTCTAGATCAGTGAAAGATAAAGACAGATTGTTTTTAAATGTTGAGCATTAATACAGTGGAAAACAACCTACATGTTTCAAAATCAAATATCTGCATAAGAAAAAAAATAGTGTTTAGGAGAGAGAAACAGAAAAAACATGTAAAAGGTATAATGTCTTATTCACATATAAACAGAAGATACAAATCATTCACTAAACATATATTTGCAACATCGTAAGGGATTGGATCAGCTGATTCTACAAATTTTCTGTGAAACAAGAAGAAATTAAAAGAAACAACAGCAGTCATAACTTAGAGGAGCAGTATTGTGTATTTTCCAGGCACATAGTGTCATTTCAATCTGGAAAGACTCTGACGAAGAAAAAGAAACAATTAAAAGATTTAATGACAGCAATGAATAACAGTTCTTTGGCGCTCGGGCCCTGGCAGCTGATAGGCCATCTGAGGGGTTACTGTGACGGCGCGGAGCCAAGCTGGAGGATGAAGGCCAGCTGAGGGGTTACAGTCTGGAATGAAACCTGAAAATAAGGGTGTAAAGGACAAAGGGGAAAGATATGCGAAACATTGACAAGATAACATTCACTTGCATGAGGTTGACCAAGCACCACCAGAGAATTGGGCAGTGCTCGTCTGGCACTGGATGTTAGCGTAAGGCCAAGAGAAAACCTCGAGACCGGTGAACATAGTCAAAACATAGACTTTTTTTTTTTTTGCCTCAAGGTTGCGTGCATGCAGGGCTTTGAACTACGATGAGCATGAAGAAAAAGCCGAGACTCAGAATGGGGATGAAAAACTGAGGAAATATACAGGCAGGATGAGATTAAGCTTTGAAATGGGTGACTTGGTAACATTTAGAGGCAGAAAGCTGAGTAGTAGTTTGGTGATTCTGTTTGTTGCTTTGGTTTTTGATGGCAGCAAATCAAAATGTTCTTGTAGAAACTATGAGACTTTTCTTACTCTGTTCAGAGTTTAGTTCCTGGAGCAGCTCTGAATCAGACACTGTAGAGAGGGCAGGGAAACACCTGTACCTGCAGAATCTCATTCATATTCATTTTATTAACTTTTAGCTGTGATGATACACAGCTCTACATCATGATATCAACAGGTGACTCTGAACCCATCCAATCATTGAATAGATGCTTAGAANTTCCTGTGCCACACAGGTATGGCTGTCTGTCTGGGAGCCACACCAGCACTGCAGGGGATGAAGTAGGAGCTGGTCTTCAGACACTCAGGAGTCAGCTTCAGACACACGAAGCAGAACTCCACCTGGCAGCGAGGACATGTGATGTTCTTGCAGCCCGTCTTGTCGTGCTCCACTGTCTGTCCACAGGTGGGACAGGCCCTGATGGAGGGACAATCCTTGACATCCCGGACCTCAGGGAAGGATGTGGTCTTGCAGGTCCTGAGCAGCTCCAGGTCGTGGTTTTTGCAGTCGTTATTGTCACAGCGATCGGAGCGTGGAGCCGGACCTTTCCACGGCTTCAAGCACTGCCAGCAGAACTGGACCTGTTTCTTCTGGTCTGCAACGCAAACTAAGCACTGAACGCAGAGGTTAGTCAGGTTCCTTCTTTCAACGTAGCTCTTACACCCAGGGCACTGTAAGAGGAAGACATGATGTTTTAAGCAGAACAGTTAAAGTGAAGACTGACCTGAAGTTAGAGACACTTACTTCTCTAAACTCCTGGTACTCTGCAGCAGCCAGGCGAGCGATGGTCTCCTCAAAGTATTCCATCTCTTCAACGCTCAGGTCCGCCAGGCGACGCACCTCTCGATACGGCCACACAGC